>NW_024883602.1:0-63185 GCF_019059575.1 Amphibalanus amphitrite
GGGGTAGGGTAGGGGTTGCGTTCAGTAACATCTTAACTTACAAAGGGCTCGAAGAACTCGCATGCATCACCATCATACTTTACATTTCAATTAAAAGCAGTTACCCACTTCTACAAAAATCATACCAATAAAAATGCAAGTTTCTACACCCAAACTAATGCATCCGTTAATCATACATATCAAAACATACAGTTATCGCGTAAACCTGTACCTCTATCTACTATTATAAATCTTAAAAAGTCCGCCGCCGTCGGGGTTACGCTGACGGCGTGACGCCCAAAAACGGCTATTGCGGCGCCGTCGATTGACGCAGGATGATGAAATTTTTACCACTCGTGGGTCACGTAATTCATCAGGTCGTATTAAATTTTGGGCACGATTCGGCCGGGGTGCGCCCGTGGCGCGTGCTCACGTGGTGTGCCATAGGGTTAACACTAGAATCGGCAACAGACTATTGCTCGGGAACGGTAAGGGCTACGGGGGTGAAATTTTCGCTGCAAGTCGGACGCGTGCACTCATTTGTCGTATTAAATTTTCGAGGGGGTGGGTTCAGCGGTGTGCACGTGGTGGGGCCGCGACCGGCGCCGAGCAGAAGGCACGTGCTTTAGGTTCAGTTGTTCGCTTAAAGGTAGACTGCCACCTTTTTTTCACAAAACGGTTTTCACTAGAGCTGAGCCACCTATGTCCCAGACTGAAGTCGGTTTTCCGAAATTCGAACCCGTTTGCGAGAAATCGGAGACCAAAGTTCAGTTTGATGCCATTTTTTTAGTCCAAGAAAACCGACATCTCTACTGTTTATCGATAACTTTGAAACATGAATTTTCTTATCTTTTGGCAAATATATGTCAAAACTTTGATTGTTTCGAGATCAGAGAAGAATTTTGGAGTGTCAAAATAAAAGTTAAACTTATATATTCAGTAGTTCATTTTTTCAAAAAAGTGTGGGAAATGGGGTTTAACATGGGCCAGACCCATTCCAAATAAAGCCATGATTTTTAAATGTTTTACGAAGTTAAATGCAAAATAAATTAAACATGGCCAATTTCTTATGAAATCATATATTAGTAAATCATAAAATACTTTACTTTTTCAAATAAAATGTAATAATCTTATGACCTTGAAGTCTAGTCTACTATTATAAATCCTAAAAAGTCCGCCGCCGTCGGGGTTACTCCCAAAATGGCTTATTACGGCGCCGTCGATTGACGCAGGAGGGTGAAATTTTTGCCAATCGTGGGTCGCGTCATTCAACATGTCGTATTAAATTTTGGGCAAGATGCGGCCGGGGGTGCGTCCGTGGCGCGTGCTGACGTGGTGTGCCATAGGGTTTACACTAGCATCGGCAACAGGCTATTGCTCGGGAACGGTAAGGGCTACGGGGGTGAAATTTTCACGCCAAGTCGGTCGCGTGCACTCATTTGTAGTATTAAATTTTCGAGGGTGTGGGTTCAGCGGTGTGACGTGATGGGGCCGCGACCGGCGCCGAGCAGAAGGCACGTGCTTTAGGCTCAGTTGTTCGCTTGCAAAACTGAGTGAAAAGAGTCAGAGCCGGGAGGTCATTGACCTTTGACAACGAAGCCCGACACAAGGCACCGCTCGCCAAGGGGATTCGCCAGTAAATACTATCAATTTGTTTTTGCAATATCTCACCCGTTTCTGGGCCTATTTAGCTGAAACTTGGACTGTCGGTGGTAGTGTAGTGTAGGGTAGGGTAGGGTAGTGTAGGCCGTAGGGTAGGGGTAGGGGTAGGGTAGGGTAGGGTAGGTTAGGGTAGGGTAGGGTAGGATAGGGTAGGGTAGGGTAGGATAGGGTAGGGTAGGGTAGGATAGGGTAGGGTAGGGTAGGGTAGTAGGGTAGGGTAGGGTAGGGTAGGGACTAGGGTACGGTATAGTATGGTAGGTTAGGGTAGTAGGGTAGGGTATGGTAGGGTAGGGTAGGGTAGGGTAGGGTAGTAGGGTAGGGTAGGGTAGGGTAGGGTAGGGTAGGGTAGAGTAGGGTGGGTTAGTAGGTAGGGTAGGGTAGGGTAGGGTAGGGTAGGGTAGAGTAGGGTAGTGTAAGGGTAGGGTAGGGTAGGGTAGGGTAGGGGTAGGGTAGGGTAGGGTAGTGTAGGGGTAGGGTAGGGTAGGGTAGGGTAGGGTAGGGTAGGGTAGGGTAGGGTAGGGTAGGGAAGGGTAGTGTAAGGGTAGGGTAGGGTAGTGTAAGTATAGGGTAGGGTAGGGTATGGTAGGGTAAGGTAGGGTAGAGTAGGGTAGGGTAGGGTAGGGTAGTGTAGGGGTAGGGTAGGGTAGGGTAGGGTAGGGTAGGGTAGGGTAGGGTAGGGTAGGGTAGGGGATTGTAGGGTAGGGTAGGGTAGGGTAGGGGATTGTAGGGTAGGGTAGGGGATTGTAGGGTAGGGTAGGGTAGGGTAGGGTAGGGTAGGGTAGAGTAGGGTAGGGTATGGTAGGGGTAGGGTAGGGTAGGGTAGGGTAGGGTAGTGTAGGGTAGGGTAGGTAGGTAGGGTAGGGTAGGGTAGGGTAGGGTAGGGTAGGGTAGGGTACGGTAGGGTTGAATTGAGTAACATCCTAACTTACAAAGGGCTCGAACGACTCGCATGCATTACCATCATACTTTACAGTTCAATTAAAAGCAGTTACCCAGTTATACACAAATAATACCATTAAACGCAAGTTTCTACACCCAAAACTAATGCATCCGTCAATCATACATATCAAAACATATAGTTATCGCGTAAACCTGTACCTCTAGTCTACTATTATAAATCCTAGAAAATCCGCCCACGCCGTCGGGGTTACTCCCTAAAAGGCTTATTAAGGCGCCGTCGATTGACGCAGGAGGGTGAAATTTTCACGACTCGTGGGTCACGTCATTCAACAGGTCGTATTAGATTTTGGGCACGATTCGGCCGGGGGTGCGCCCGTGGCGCGTGCTCATGTGCGCCATAGGGTTAACATTAAAAACGGCAAAAACAGGCTATTGCTCGGAAACGGTAAGGGCTACGGGGCTGAAATTTTCACGCCAAGTCGAGCGCGTGCACTCATTTGTCGTATTAAATTTTCGACGGTGTGGGTTCAGCGGTGTGCACGTGGTGGGGCCGCGACCGGTGCCGAGCAGAAGGCACGTGCTTTAGGTTCAGTTGTTCGCTTAAAACTGAGTGAAAAGCATCAGAGCCGGGAGGTCGTTGAACTTTGACAATGAATACCGGCGCCGGGCACCGCTCGCCAAGGGGATCACCAGTAAATACAATAAATTTGTTTTTGCAATATCTCAGCGGTTTCTGGGCCGATTTAGCTGAAGCCTGAAACTTGGACTGTTGGTGGTAGTGTAGTTTAGGGTAGGGTAGGGTAGGGTAGGGTAGGGTAGGGTAGGGGTAGTAGTAGGGTAGGGTAGGGTAGGGTTGGGTAGAATAGGGTAGGGTAGGGTAGGGTTGGGTAGGGGATTGTAGGGTAGGGTAGGGTAGGGTAGGGGATTGTAGGGTAGGGGTAGGGTAGGGTAGGATAGGGTAGGGTAGTGTAAGGGTAGGGTAGGGTAGGGTAGGGTAGTGTAAGGGTAGGGTAGGGTAGGGTAGGGTAGTGTAAAGGTAGGGTAGGGTAGGGTAGGGTAGGGTAGGGTAGGGTAGGGTAGGGTAGTGTAAGGGTAGGGTAGGGTAGGGTAGGGTAGGGTAGGGTAGGGTAGGGTAGGGTAGGGTAGGGTAGGGTAGTGTAAAGGTAGGGTAGGGTAGGGTAGGGTAGGGTAGGGTGGGGTAGGGTAGGGTAGGGGATTGTAGGGTAGGGTAGGGTAGGGGATTGTAGGGTAGGGTAGGGTAGGGTAGGGTAGGGGATCGTAGGGTAGGGTAGGGTAGTGTAGGGTAGTGTAGGGGTAGGGTAGGGTAGTGTAGGGTAGTGTAGGGGTAGGGGTAGGGTAGGGTAGGATAGGGTAGGATAGGGTAGGGGTAGGGTAGGGGATCGTAGGGTAGGGTAGGGTAGTGTAGGGTAGTGTAGGGGTAGGGTAGGGTAGTGTAGGGTAGTGTAGGGGTAGGGGTAGGGTAGGGTAGGATAGGGTAGGATAGGGTAGGGGTAGGGTAGGGGTAGGGTTGAGTTAAAAAAGGGCCCAACATTCAAAACACTTGAACACCCCGCAACTATCACCATCCCTTACAGTTCAATTAAAAACAGCTACCTAAATCTACCCAAGGCAAATAATACAGCTAAAAATACAAGTCAATCACCCAAACTAATGCACCCGTAACATAACATAAATCAAAACATACAGTTATCGCGTAAACCTGTACCTCTAGTGTTTAGATAAACTCAGCCTTTTTCCGGACAGTTTCGTGACTTGTATTGTCACTGCGTCGGCGGTTATACGAGCTTGCGTTGCACACTATAAAAATAAACAGAGTTGAAATTACACAAGAAAACACGCGTCACATATATCGCTGACTCCTCATCCAGACTACAGATTTTTTGGCATCTAGGTCATCTCGGTCAGCGAAGAATTTATAGGGAATGGTGAGGCAACACAAACAGAGCGGAGCAACCTGGTCATGGACGGATACAATGAAACTACGAGAACCGTCAAAGCTCCAAGTTGAATCTCACTCCCAGAGCTGGCTGCCAGAGAATGGCGACCGCTTCCGCAATTGGGCCAAACTGGCAGCTCCAACAGCCCCGTAAAACCATCAAAAACCAACCCTATCCAAATCATCTCACTGTGCCTAAAATACCACACTGCAGCCCACCATGCCTCCAGCACCTCCCGACAGATGGCAGTAGCAGCCATGCCCCTGTCAGATGCTGTACCGCTCAACAGGCATGTTTTTATTAAGTCCCCCCCAAGCGTTGGTAGGTGCCCAACAGGTCCATCCAGCGATGCTCCCTTGCCCTTCTGTACGTTACCCAATTTTTATATACTTTCTCCAGACCTATAATCCTTATATCCTCCACCAAATGTCCTTCCTCACTAAAATGACTTGCTACCTCCATCCCCTGCCTCCTACACCGCACACTCGACAGATGGTTTAGCGACCGTTGATAGAGAGTTCCCCCCGTTTCACCTACATAGACTACCAACCGACAGACACAACACCATATGCCATAAATAACGTTTGTGGATCTGCACCCTATAGTTTTATCGAATGTACACACCAATTTACTAGGACCGACTATTTTGTCGTCCTCGTCAAACATCACTCTACAAATGCAGCAGTTTTTTTCCACACCGTCCCGAAATATTTTCGCCCGCATGCGTTAGTCGCCGAGTTTTCTTGTGAACTAAGAGGTCTCCTAAATTTGTACCCCTCCGATACGAGACAAATAGTTTGTCCGTGAACATGTCTCCTAACTGGTTTGAGCGCTCTAGGATATGTCGCTTGGAATTTAGTATTCTGTTGAGGTTTGGTAGACAGTTGGAGTAGGTTACCACTAGGGGGACGCCTTCCTTATGTGTGCCATTCTTCCGTTCAAATAATTTTGACCTGTTCATTTTACCCGCCTTAGCAACCTCCCTTTCAGTTTGGTCCTGTGGGTAGCCCCGGTCAGTCAGCTGCCTGACGAGGTCACCCGCATGACGCTTGAAGCCTTCATCGGAGCTACATATCCTCCTGACACGTTTGACCAAACCAGTCGGGATAGCCCTTTTTGTGTGAGAGGGATGGTCCGAGGTATAGTGTAGGTAAGCCTTTGAATCACAAGGTTTAGTGTACAAATCAGTAGTGATCTTCCTATTGTTTATCCCAACCTTAACATCTAAAAACTCCAATTCCGTTTCTGAGCACCTGAGATCAACCTGTATATCCCGATGGATTTCATTAGCCATTTTGTGAAACTCCTCGAGACCCTGCTTGCTACCCTGCCATATACCAAAAATATCGTCAATAAAACGAAAATAGACCACAGGTTTGATCGGACATTTGTTCAGAAGTTCCTGCTCCCAGCTCCCCATGTAAGTACATGCATAGTTCCGGCCAAGTTTGGAACCTATTGCGGTACCTTTTACCTGTAAGAAATGCTTCGAACTTCCCAGGCCAAAATTATTGTTTTCTAAGACTAGTTTTATCATTTCCATTACATCATCGGTAGGAATGCGAGGATTTTGTCTCTCATCCAGAGCTAGCCTGCAAGCCTCAAGTCCCTCTCGTTTTGGGACACTTGGATATAATTTGCTTACATCCATACAAAATAGGAAAAGTGGACGACTCTGGTCCTCGGGTAGCTTAACAGCCTGCATCTTTTTTAGAAAGTCGGTCGTGTCTCTTATATATGAGGGTTGGGCTTCTACATGGGCCTTAACCCTCGCCGGCCGAGGGGGGGGGGGGCGGGTGCCGCCCCCCCATAGGGTTTTTTCGCGATAGCTCCGAACACGCTGGCGATAGAGAGCTGAAACTTGGCATACCTGACCTTTGATCCAAGCCGGATCTTTTGACACCAACAGCATTTTTGGGTCAGGTCAGGTCACTGACCTAGGACGTCATAAGTGAACCTCTGCACGGTCTTCAGATGTCGCAACTTCGCAACGCCCTCACTGCCAGAGGAGATGTCACAGGGAAATGAAACTTGCAGGATCTAGTATCCATTATGAGTCTCACAACTTGTATATCTCGGATTTTTCCTAAAGGTCATATGAGGTCAGGTCATTTTCGTGACCTCACCATTATAAGTCAATGGGGAAAAATTCAAACTGCTATTCTGGCGCCGGGAACGATCTCCAACTATCTCAAGCACACAGAATCGTGATTTGATGCACTCCTTGCAAGGTTAGATGCGTCACTTTTGCAAAGTTGACCTTGCGTGACGTCATTTATGACGTCATCAAGGTCATATTCGTTTTTCGTCAATAACTCTTGATCAAATTGAGCTAGCGAGTCGGGAAAGCCACCAATGGACTCAGGAAGACCTGCCGAATCGAATGATATGCGACATGACCTCTTTCGACCTACTTCGTGACCTTAGGGTGCTGACCTGACCTTGACCTGAGGTCAACACCCCAAGTTGACCTGACCGGAACAAAAAGTACATCATTCGACGCGCCTGAGCGAGGCAAACACGATGCTGCCAAAATCGCGGCTCTGCGGCCGTTTTTTGCGAAGTTATTCACCAAAAACTGAACCGTACCCTGGGGCACTTGACCTGACCTCAGAGGTCACCGGTTGACCTAGGACCTTAAAATCGGGTACCAATCTCTGCGTCTCGTAACGGCGCACACGCTCGTTTTTTCCGCGACGCGCTAGCTCCACCAGGGGCGAAACGGCGAGGGGGGGGGGGTCGTACCCGCCCCCCCCCCCCTCGGCCGGCGCGTATGTAGAAAACCAATAGGTCCGGCGAGGGTTAAGCTCTCCTTCAGCCAAATCCGCTAGGCCCTCGGTGGCATGACCCCTACCACTGATTATGACCCTTAGCGGTGCCCCCGCCTTATGTAGCTTCGGTTTGCCTTGTAGGTACCCTGCTTTGGGCAGTGGAGGGGTCAGGTACTTATGTTGGTGTTTCCCTATATAACCCTTGGCCAAAAGACCATCTGCCATTGATTTAACCCTTTTGGAAACGCTTTTCGGTACTATGGCAGAATTTAGAGTCCAAAGTTTAACGTGCGCACATAGCCGCGCACGGCCGGTCCCCTCACTGACTTCGCCTGGCTACGGCCTGCCACCAACCGTAACCATACCTGTCAGGAGGCCCATAAATGTCAAGCGCCCGTCGCGCTTCGAACCCGGACTGTTATAACCGGGAACGCGTGCTCTCACCACGCGGAGTCCAACGCTCTACCAACTGAGCTACGGGACTGGCAAGTAATATAGCAAGTAATAGTTATATATAATTATTGTTGTTTTGCTGCGGTCGGCTTTGCTGCTAATTCGAGAAATTCTGTCTTTATTCGAGAAATCGGAACCGGCCGTGGTTCAAATAATGTTTGGATGGAGATTTTGCAACACTCAAGTGATAAAAGAGATAAACAATATGTGAGCAACTGTATGTGAGCAACTGGATGTTTTTGCGGCAGAAGCATGTCACGCGAAAACCGAATCTAAGTGATAATCCTGCATTTAACATAGACATATGTATATGATGAGACTCTCATGAGAGTCTCATGTGCAGAATGGTTGAAAAATGTCCAGGTCATGTGTATTTTGAAAGTGTAAAAGATATTGATTAATTTATTAATGTATTAGTATCTCGATATTGTCACTGACGAAGGCACCCTGAGGCCGAAACGTCTGGCTATTTAGCCCTATTAGTGGCAGGCTCCTGGCTACCCCATATTAGTGGCAGGGGGGGGGGCTGTTTACGACCCCCCCTTGATATCCCGGCAGTTGCTGGGGTATTTCGCCACCCACCGTTTGCTGGGGGGGGGGGCGTTAAACGCCCCCAGCCGATAACTCGAGAACCAATAGGCGCAGCGAAACGCACGAGGCGGCAAACGAAAGAGCGCGACGAGACGCTTCAGATGAGTACTTTAAAGTTGAATTTTGAGGTCACAGGTCGGGTCAAGGTCAGGTCAAACACCTGAAATCGGGCTTTCAGTAGCATGGACTTCAGGACTTCGCAATGGGCGCCTCTCGCCATAAACTGTGTGAAAACGGTGCACAATCCATCTTATAAGGCCTGCAAGAGTGTCAGCTCCATGTAGGGGTCAGTCAAGCATAGGTCAGGGTCAAGGTCAGGTCAACCGGGTAGGCACATATCCCGGAAAATCAAAACTGATATTCGCAGCCTGTGACACATGTTTTATAGGTAATTTGGGGCGTAGAACACGATGGTGACATTCATTTTATCATATGTGTACGTGTTTGGCTCAAAAAGTTCAATTTAAGAAATTCATGTATCATGGTCGTGAAGTAGTCACGAAAAATTGTCAAGATTCAGTTCAAGCTTATGGAAAATGCGGAACGATAATCAAAAATCGAAGATAGCCAATTGATTGATCATGGTATTGGCAGTCTAATGGCGTTTACGGCATGTCTGTATGTCTATTCTGTGATTTTATATGATTTTTTGAACATATGCCGTTTTTGGTCGAAAACTCAGAAATCATGACGTCACTAAAACCTCGATATCTCAAAAATTTTCCGACCGATTTTTTTGAAACTTTGTCACAATAAACTTCAATCAATTCCCTACAGGTACCCAAAGTTTGGCGCGCCTGCGGCGCGCCGTTTTTATGCTATGGCCCGGCGAAAAAAGTGGGGGCGTTTAACGCCCCCCCCCAGCAACTCGCGGGATATCTCGAGATCTAACCGGCCGATTTTCAAAATTCAAACGGCATTCGATTTGGCTCAACGAGATCTACATTTCTAAAAAAAATAAAATTAAAAAATGTCAATAGGGGGGTAGAGGGGGGTAAAAACGGGCAAATTGCAGATATATTTTAGACTGTTTATCACGGCCAGGTTTCTGAACCAATCTTAACGCAACTTTTGCCGATCGATAGAGAATGAACCAGGAATTCACTTGGATCCTAAAAATATGCATTTTCAAAAATCATAGGCGGATACAGATCATTGAGATTGGGGGTACACAAAAAGTATAGTAAATAAGGTTTTTGTTGGTACTGTTTCTAAAAAGGGTGGCAATGGTCTTGTTATGTTACAATTTTCTTATGAGAGAACGACTAAAATTGTATTGGTCATGCATAGGCGGTGTCAGGGCACCTATGTTGGGAGGTAAAAAATAACCCCCTTTTTGGACGCCTGGATCCGCCTATTATAGCAAAAACGTGTCAAAAGAGGATGCACAATAACTTTGTATATGTTATCACATGATACCTTTCATTCACTGTTCGTAAAACTGGTGCAGCATCGTGATCTTCGCCCAAATGACTCGCTTCACGAATAGGACCCCCAATTCCCAGTGCTCTGGAGCCGCCCCTGGTAAAGTTATGAACTTGAAATTTTCAGGGAATGTGCCCAATTTAGTTTTAGGAAAAGTCAGAAAATTTCAGCATCGTAGCTTCAGCGGTTTCGGAGATATTCCCGAAAAACCTGAGGGGTGGATAAAAACAACCCCCCTGCCACTAATAGGGTTAGAATATTTGCTTTTGTGCTGTCATCGAAAGTGAATAAATATCACAATGTCTGACACGATACATAGACATATATATGCTGTGCGGCGTTGTTGATTCTCAGAAATCGTATCGAATACTTTATTAGCATAGATGTAGTACCTCAGAACTGGAATTAAGGAACTCGATATCGTTGCCGAATATGCTTCCCAGAATAATTTATTGTTGAAAGATGTTACTCATCCATGGTATTATTATACGGAACTGGATGCTAGTGAAACCCCAGTCAGACACTAACACACAAAAAGAAATTGCATTCACCACCGATTGAAATGCATATTCGGTAACACGGTGACATTCAGTGAAAGGTGATAACCCATCAGTTGTAGAACAAATATAGATACAAATAATGAATAAGGAACAGAGCAAGACTTTCCGGGGTTTAACACAACATAATTCGATACAATTTTCTAACATCTATCCAATTTATTGGTGGATTGTGATATGCTACTTAAACAAAATAGAATCGAAAGCATCGAAATTTAAATCGAAGGCAACGTCTGAGAGTCTAATAAATCAGATGAATGAATAACAATCGCTACCAAAGCTGACATCCAATACTATGAAAATTTGAAATATAATTTGACCGAACTACATCAACTGTGACCAAATAAATGCCACATGGCCGTTGAGAAAATGGCTGCTGTTAACTATCTCTTAAAGATAAACTTATTTCGACGGACCTTGTGCTCAGCCAAAACCTATTCACTATTCAGTCCCCGCGCCGTGCTGGGATGGGGGGGGAGGTTACGCCCCCTCCCTGGTTTTTCGTGAATATCTCAACAACGGTGGCATCAGTACCTGCCACTCGGTACTCAGACCTGACTGCTGACAGTACCTATGTCAGTACTGCTTCTCAAATCGGGACCAGACAGGCATAGACCTAGAGACGGGACGTATTTCGTTTTTGCAACCAAAGGAAGGCGCTACTCTGATAAATAATGTTCCAGGCAGCGGCTTCCTTTGGTTGCTAAAACGGCATACGATGTCCACCTATTTTATTATATATTTTAAAGAAAGGAGTTTCCATTCTGAATGTTTGTGTATTCTGAACTTACCTTAACCCTCGCCCATGTAGGGGGGGGGGGTTGAAGTTTTTTGAAGTTGGTGCAACCCCCCCCCCCTGAGGTTTTTCTTAGCTACACGCCGAACCGTTTCAGATGGCCTGCTCAAATTTTCAGTACCCTCTGGGGCATCCTTTGCGCAACATTTGGTATTTTTTTTTTGTCAAGGTCATGTCAGGTCACGGAGTTATGACGTCATAAAGGGAACAACCTCCGGCCAGATTTACGCTAAATTGGAGATTGCTTCACATTGGTATAAATGCCGACTGACCTGACACACTGATGGATTGTTTTAGAATCACAACTGGCTGATTTGACATTGGCACAATGTCCGTTGACATTTTGAAGGTTACTAAAGGTCAAGGTAAGGTCAGTGACCTCGGTTGACCTGTAATGACTTCTTGCACTTGTATGCCTTTTCGGGGTATTTTGATGCCCTGAATTCGAATTTGCTATCCATTTCAGGCATCGTCGGTTGTTTCTTGTAGTTCATTTTGGGTCAGGGTCAGGTCAGTGACGTCACACGCCTGACGTGACCCAATGCACAAATGACCTTGCAGACTTCCGATGCTCCCAATGCATCATTTTTAGAGTTATGATATCGAAATACACACCAAACGATAGAGAATTGATCAAGGATCACGATAGTGAAGGTTTCAAGTCTACATGTCTTACCGTTTAGCCGCAATCGGCGCGGAAATATGAAAAAGTTAGATTTTTATTCCGAAAATTTGCCCTTTGACCGGTCATAAGTAGGTCAAATGTTAACCTAGGACCAAAAAAATATACCACCAATCGCGGGATCTCGTTGAGAGCAATCCGTTGGTCTTTTCCGCTAAGCTCTACGACGCTCCGTTTTCAAACGCCAGGGGGGTCGCACCCCCCCCCCCCGGCATGGGCGAAGGTGGTAAAACACCGTTTACGGGCGAGGGTTAGCCCTCGCCCGTACATGGGCGGGGGAGGGAGGGGGTACCACCTCCAGGTAGCTTTTGTGCTCTGCACTAAACATTCTTAAAGCTAGAAGCTTGATTTATCCTTTGTCAGCGTCCAATGAAAATTTCAAGTTTCTGTGGTTTTTGGTTCCGGAGATATTACCTTGTTTTTCAGATCGTGTCATGACCCAAATGGCCAATACTCAATATTGCGTTGGCTATGGGTCTTGTGAGCTATTGACACCTTGATTTCAATATGTTTTTGCTAGTCTTACCTCAACCTATCATGGAACATGCTATTCGACGATGTGCAGATGTAAGGGTCAGGGTCAAGGTCAACTTAGGTCATCTAAGGTCAACTTAGGTCATCTAAAACATTGCATTTTAGGCTCGCTGAATTTGCTTTTCGTGAAGTTTTTTACTGTATTTTTGGTAGCACCACAAACGGCAGCGCCATCGGTATATGATGGGTACCCACGTACTTACATACATACGATCACGGTGGCCCCAAACAGCAACATTTCTTAGTTTGACCTGACCTGGAAGGTCAATGATTGACCTAATGAAGTAAAATTGGGTACCATTGGTTTTGTCTCTTCCCAAAGAATCTGCTGGTCTTTGCCGCGAAGCTCTAGCTCCAGCAGGAACGAAATGGCGCGGAGGTGGGACCCCCCTTCCCTTGGGCGTTCTAGGATGGGAAAATGGCATGTGTGGGCGAGGGTTAACCACTACAAGCTGGAAACCACAAGTTCACCACTGCACTGGCGCAGCCGTTAACCGTCCTCACGGGATCCTAGCCAACCCTGAGTTTCCCTTAACTTTTCATGGGTTGTTTTTACTCCTCCTATCCCTTCAATTTGGCCTTATGGACCAACTCAGGATTGTTCCCGAAGGTAACCGATGAACAATTTTATCTGAAATATAGCAACAACTTTTGTATGTATATGTATACATACCTACAAATACCATGTATATGTATACATGGTGTCAAAACAACGTTTTATACATTAACTATGTCCCAGCTAAACAACAATATTTACAACAACAGCTTTTCTGCACTAGGTAAGTGCAAAAGCTACAGCAAAACAAATTATTTTTCCAGGCTTGGGCCAAATTTGCCCTTGGTGGCCAAAGTAGCACGAAACTACGGTACGCTTCTACAGCAAGCAAATCTTGTCTCGATGTTCTTCTCACGCAGATGTCGCGACGAGCATCCTTCCTCGACCTCAGCTGTAGGTGACGCTGCGTACGAGTCCGTCCACGGCCTGCACATTTTATTTGTCCGCAGTTGGGCATACCAACAGCAAACACAGGCTCTATAGGTATGTACGTTGCCTACTGCCAAGTGCCAGGCATATGTTTTTTCATACATATTTTGAAGTTCTAAGCCAGCGAGACCAAAAACATGCCTATAAGCTCGTATAATGTCTGCAAGCAAGGGAGAAGAAGAGTCGTGAAACCCAGCAAGGCTCCTTACGTCCATATCATCAACGCCAACACACTTAGCTTACTCCGTTCATACGTCAATGCATTATTGTTGTTTTTATCTACATAACTTCGAAGTCTTCTTCTGTTCATTGTGCACGAAGAATGACTGAGCCTCATAGGAAAGCATAGTAGGTATATCATGGTAAATCTTCACTTCATAGTCGACAAAGCAAATTAAAAATAAACGATTAAAAAACGATTAAAGAGCATGGTAAAGACAGCACTAAGTACTAACGGCTCTGTAGGCACCTCTTGTATGATGTCCTCGTCTGGGCCTGCACTCATCAGACAACACTGATTGTTTATAAAATCTGATGGCCAATAGTTGCAAACCAAAATGATAATTAAAATATAAATATTTTGTATTTCATATAAAATACAAATCTTATATAAAATACAAGAAGATTTAAATTTTAATTACCATTTTGGTTTGCAACTATTGGCCATCAGATTTTATCAATATGTCTAACAATACTAAACACTGATTGTCATAACACGCATCCCTCTAAACGAACCTCACTCGATATATCCTAATTACACCAAGCACAGATATCACATAGCGGTATCAGCATTTTGTTGTCGACGGGTTCGCCATTCCTTCTGCAATTTGTTGTTCATTATCAACACACAATACACATCAACTTCAAAAGCAAGCGATGGGCGGAAAATGACGCACGTATAAACCAAACTCAGCATCAAAACTTGTGCATACTGAGCGGAAATGTGAAACATTTCTCAATGCCCGCATAAATGCCGCCATATGCGTGTTTGCCTATCAACAATAAGCAGTGCATGCTCGCCCTCCTTTTAGTTCTTATTCAATGAGAAACGCAAAAATAGTTTCTCGTGCACACTCAATTCAGAGACATTCACCCTCGTAAACGCAATCACTTTGCCAGTCAGCAATGGGCGTTCCAGTCCAACAATCACGCATTTTTAAGTAACCCCTTGATCGCTCCGATGACACTCGCGATCAGTGACGTGATAGTGACCAGTAGTGACGTCACCCCGTTGTGTGTCAGCGTTTGTTGGCGTTCTGTGCCACCTGGTGCTCGCATTGTCTGTCCTCTCACTAAGCTCCAACTCCTCTGTCCTCCAGCTGTGGTCCAGCTCGGAGGTGACGTCATCGACACACCCGGAACTCGACCGGAAGTCGCCAACTTCCGGCCGGATGTCGCTCACTTCCGGTTGTCTTTGGGGTCGGGAAACACGTCCGGCAGCTCCTCCATGGCTGTGCCGCCGGACACGCTGTCGTTGGAGACCTGGGACATGTAGGTACGCGAGCCCATCACCCCGTCGCGCGACTTGCTTTCCTTCGCTGCAATCGACACAGAGGTGAACACTGTCAGAGTACTGTTAACGATACAGGGATAGCAGTTTAACTGGCGAGTCATTTTACCATGTGTGCGTTGGATAATTGTTAAGAATGCTGGAATGCAGCGTTACATTAATGACTGCGTAAATATTGAATCGACCAAAGATCCTACGAGGCATGGAGTCTGTTTCGATGTACTCGATGGGACGGTGTCTAGCATTTCGGCTGTAACTGTCCCAGGGGCGTAGCCAAGGGGGGGGGCATAGGGGCCATGCCCCCCCCCCCCTGGAGCCCAAAAGGGCCCCATCGTGGTGTCATAAGTACGGTAAGGGGTACAATAAAAGTAGCGTAAGGGCCCCTCGGGGCACTCCACTGGGTTCGCGGGAGCCTTTCGGGCTTGAGACCTTGCCGCTAGGGCCCTCTGGGCTCTCTTCATTGGTTATAAAAGGGCCCTTCGGGCCTGAGGCTTTGCCACTGGCCACTGGGCCCCTCGGCGCCCTCTCCATTGGGTTCGCAGGGGCCCTTCGTAATTTTAAGGTAGTTAAGCAAATAACTACGTCATGAAATTAAAAAAAAGTTGGGCCCCTTCGCTCACATGGGCCCCTTTCGGTCTGATTGGCCCCCCTGAGGAAAATCCTAGCTACGCGCCTGGCCCTGTCAGGCGTTCAGGGGCCCCTTGGGGTCCTTTACATGCTCAGAGAGTTTTCCTGTAGATCAGAGGACCCGTCACGCGCGCTCAGAGGCCTCTTCATGCACTTAGAGGGCCCTGTCGTGTACTCAGAGAGCCTTTCTGTGGTTTAGAGGGCCCCGTGAAGCGATCAGGGGGCCCTCCATGCGCTCAGGGGTCCCTGTCGTGTATTCAGAGGTTTTTTTTGTTTCTTAGAGTGCCCTCGTCAAGTTATCAGGGCTTACGAGGCTCTCATGGGCTGTAGGGGCCTTTGGCGGTCTGAAGGACCCTCATCCGACCTACGGGGCCCTCAAGACCGCCTTCAGAACCGGCTGAGCGACTCTATGAAGCTATTCGTGGGCTTATCTAGCAGGGACCCATCAACTGCTTGCCCCTCATTTCTAACATTTTTTTCATTTTTTGATACTTTTTTAATTTATTTGGGCCCCCTCCAAAAAATAGTGGACGAAATCCGATGACTTTTTGGATTTTGAGGGGTTTACCTTGGGCCCCTGTAAGTTTGGCCCCCTCCTGGAGGAAACCCTGGCTACGCCCCTGTTACTGTCCTGTCTTATAAAAAAGTGAAATGTATGCATCATACACGATGACCAGTTCACAAAGTCCCGATACTTGCTGAAAGCACTCTGCTTCATAGTGCGCTTTGATGTGGCTACTTCCGAATCAAATGCGCCCCGCTACTACATAGCACACATCAATATGCAGAAAAATTGCATAAATAAGTTATGGGCTGAGTCATGACTGTTTTGAGCCTGCATTGTCTGACCTGAATATCTAATCAGTTTTATCGACGCAACAAAAAACGCCAAAGGCTAAAAAGCTCTTTTGACACAATATTGCTCTTTTCTTCGTTGATTTAAAATGCAGATGAGAATGTTGTTTACCGTAAAAGAATTCCTTGCAAAAGTCAGCTAAAAGTTTGGACGAGAACTTTGATATGAGTGGAAGCTAGCAAACAATGAACTTATTTATTATTTCACATATGCGCACAAAAGAAAATAATAAAACGTATGCAGTGTGTGCCATTATCTAATAAGCCTAAACGAAAAAAAGACCAGCGCGCTAGCGCCTTTTCGATTCCGTTAGATGGATATTTTCCGATGAAGCCAAGCACGAAAGCAATTATGCTCGAAACTATGCTGGTACCAACACAAAAAGAAAGACAGACAGTAATTGAAATTAACAACCATTCCTCAAAAATGCTGGCGAAAAACTTAAAACGAGAACGGCCGGTGGATGTTGGTGGATGTTTGCATAGAGATCTTATATGTATACATATAAGATCTCTATGGATGTTTGTCCATCTTTTGGCGTCACTAGTGCAGCTTTCATATAATTAGCCGCGTTAACAAGCAAGACAACATGTTGGGTCAGTACTTTCCAACGAACTCTGGCCTATTTTATGCCTGTCAAACAAAAGGGAAGCAGCATGGATGCTCGACAGATATTAGTTTGCACAGGTTAAAGTAACAGCAATGGTTTGCCTATGCGCCATGCGTAACTATAAAAGATTTCCACTTCTTTTAACCATATATTGAATGGAATGCAATCTTAAGCCAATCGTTAAGGGTTTCGGTATACTATTTTTGGCTTTAGGCATTTTATGAGTGACAGTCACAAAATAACGTTAACAAGGAACAATCCATTTACGTGGTCCCCGACGTCACTCGTCACAAAAAACGGATGGCTGTGGTCGATTTGACGGCGGATAGGGAGCGAGCAGATAGCAGCACGTGATACGTGACCGTGACCGTGTTGAAGTGTTCCAAACGTGTTATATTGATAGTGGCATATATTCAGACCGGCATCAGTGAACTAAGATCAACCAAAAGCTGATTCCGACCACGTTCAATTAATTGATTCAATAAGTTAATTAATTGAATCAAAATAATTTAATTAATTAAACTACCACGGACCACCCAAGTGTTTGACAGTAACCACGCGGGCTTACTGTCATACCCATTCAAATCATCGTGTGCCGTTTATCGACATAGTGGTACCCAATTCCCAAATATTCTTTACAATTTAACCCGCGCCCCACTGGGGGGGGGCTATTTATAGCCCCCCCTCCCGTTTTTCTGCAATAACTTCCGAACCGCTTGACCTATCGACGCCAAACTTTCATTACCTTAGGCTGCATCAATTTGACACCTTGTGTCAAAATTTGAACTTCGTACCTACAATAGGGCGGCCGGAAATGACGTCAGAGTGACGTCATGTTCGGCCGATTTCGACGCAAAACATTGAACCACGGCAATCGCTCCCAAGAGCTCAGTTTTTACGCTAGATCCAATTTCTTTGCATTAGAGGACTCAGAATTGACTGCGCTATCAAACTGCTATCTCGGATTTTCGAAATTTTGAAAATTTCGAAAATTTAATATAATAATCTCCAAAATTTATATTTTTACTTTTTTTCAAAAATTTTTGACTTTTCGAAAAAACCGGAATATATATGATAGAACGCATTAATATGACTGACTCTAGCAAGTTTTAGCTAAATATCTTCAAAAATGGCCAAGTTTTACGCATTATTGCAAAAAATTCACAATTATTAATTTTTCAAATCAATTTTTCAGCACGTATTTGACATCGTACGCCAATATAAATAGCACCATCGTGTTCCTGAGCTCAAACTGCATCCAATAGACACCTTTTTTTGTTGAAAAATTTTAACTTCAAAATTTGACCTTTTTTGACCTGAAAGTGACCTAACATAAGCTAAATGCGACTCAAAATGACCTCAGATGACACAGACGACATCAAATTCGAAATCTCTGACCTAAATGGACCATAAAATATGTGTCACGTGACCGACGCATGATATAATATTTTCGTGACCTGTGATGACCTGACCTTGACCTGAAAATCAAAGTACAAGTTTGGTACCCTCAGGGTAGCTAGAGCATCTGTTCCCGAGTGTGTGATTCAAAAATGAGCCTGATCTGACTTGTAAGACGGCGGCCAGAGCCCAAAACGTGATCAAGCCAAAATGCGAATAATTTTTACTTTGACCTGACCTGTGACGTCATCGGTGACCTCGAGGTCAATGAAATTAGGTTTCGCTCGACAGTTTTTCCGGGGCTATCAGACGCCGTTTGAATTTTGACGATCGGCCCAGTAGTTTCGGAGTTAGGAGGGGGCTATGAATAGCGCCCCCCCCCCCCCCCAGTAGGGCGTGTTATACGCAGACCCCAGTGGGGCGCGGGTTAACAATAAAGCAAATGGTGACAGGAGTCAAGAGTGCTAAGTTATTCTTTGCCTTCTTGGATCGGTTGAGGTTGTTTTTTAGTTAGTTCCTTCAATTCTGTTTTATGAGGTAACTCAAATACCCTGACCTTCCAGGTGTTTTACATGATGTATGTAGGTACTTATGAATCTGGGAATTGAGCATTAAAATAAGGCAAGGACTCCAAATGTACGAGTCAAACAGCCCGATATTTTCATTCATTTTGATGCGGCTCAGATATTTCCCCGCCCACGGTTATACCACGCAGGCCCATTGGCTGCGTCATAAGTTACGTTCAAGTTCAATGTGCATGCACTGAAAGTCTTGAAACCAATGAATGTAAGCGCAGTCCGGTTATTGAGCAGCTGACAGCCAAAAACGTTCACAAGACACACGGCGACACTCCTGCCACCTGCTGGCGTTTTCCGGCGGCGACAGCTGCTTTCCCAGGGAGATTCGAGCCAGTCGGGCCGACAACCGAAATGTTCCGGCCCTGGAAACTGGGACAGAGGCATACACTCTGCACGGCATACCTAAAACACCGAGCATTTTCTCATACAACCAAGGCGACTGAGCAGTGTTATCAGTAAATCTGACATTTTTTTTTTTAGAAAACTTTATGAGTCTTCCGTGAATTTGTTCTGTGAACAACATGTTCTGTCGTCGTTGGAAAGCTGCAGTGAGCACCAATGCGGCTCGAACCACGGGATCGCGAAAAGACGTAACGTAAGCGTAAAAAGAAGCACATACATCTTGTTCCATACACATCTGAGTGGATTATTTTATCAGTTGTTTTATTGTCGCGTAACTTTTAGTATACTGAATAAGTTATGCTTGACATCCATCAGCGTGTTATTGGATTTTGTCGAAGTAACTAGCTTCCCGTTGAAACAATAACAACAATACGAATCTGCAGGACTACAACAAGAAACATAAGGTGCCAACTGCTTTCTATCTCCTTCGAACTTGACTTTAGAGCTCAAACTAACCTTCCCCACCAAGGCGCCCCTCTGCTTTCTGTCTGTGAGCCCGTGACAGTCAACTTACACTGCATGGAGCTGTCGGAGAAGAGGCGAGGGCGGCGGCAGAACAGCACCGTCTTGTACGCCTGTCGGTACTGCTTGCTCATGATGACGTAGATAATGGGGTTGACACAGGCGGAGAAGTAGCACAATATGTAGCCCAGGATGTGCAGACCTGTAATGAAACGGGCACGAGTTTACTTGAAAGAAACGGACAGCACTTGTTCAGCTAGGATGTTTCGTGGAAATGGTCTGATGAGTTTTAATGAATTATTCATCGTTGAATTTGCTCCACAATTAGCGTGTGATAAATGGCACACATTTAGCATTCGGTTTCATCTCTCATGTATTTTAATGGAACTTTTGCAGATTGCAAGGCTAGATCCGAAACATTAAGTTCATCCAGGATATTTGAACACGACATACCTAATAAAAATCCACATTGAATGCCAAACATTTTAGTCAAATTTCAGCACAGTTGAAGCTCACACAAACATTTTACTACGGAGCATGTCATACCTGGGTACTTGACGAACGGATCTTTGATCTTGGAGACGGTGACGGGCAGGTAGCAAAGCAGGAACGTCAGGAAGATCACCAGCGACATCCTGGTGATGCGCATTTCGTTTTTGCGCCGGCGCTCCTCCCTGGATTTCTTCTGCTGGGTGGTTTCCTTGACACCGGCCTTCACGCTGTGGCGACGCATTCTGCGGTCCGACCTGGATTGGGCGGGGGGGGGGGGCGATCGATAAGTCGATTAATTTTGTTTTTATTGTCGTCACCATTCCCTCTAACTGGCAAAATTTCTCCGGTGTACGAGAGGCTACTGTTTGTTGCCTTCCCTATGATACCGGTTGTGATGTGAGGCCCTTGGTGGGCAGGTTAGGACGATAGTCGATAGGACGGGCGGCGCCGGGAATCGAACCCGGTTCCTCCCAAACTGACGCCTTACCAGGAACTAGAGGTGGCAAAAGATGAAAATTTTGGGAACCAGACTCGAACCAGACCCGGCTGGACATTTCTGGAACCAGTCGGACCCGGTCTTAGTTGGAATCGGAACCAGTTGGACCCGTTCCCCAAAAGTCAATTAATACAAAGTACTTGTAGTCATCATTAGTTGCATCATGTAAAACAGCGTATTTCCAATTGGGAATAGTCATGAGCTACTGTGTGCAAAAACACATTCACTTAATTCACTTCATATTTTGCAATAATGTGTAGTGTGCAAGATGTATAGTTTATGGTAGGACCCGGTTGGACCCGTCAGAAAATTTCCAGGAACCGATCTGGACCCATGTAGGTCCAGACTGGTTCTTTGGACCGGGTCCTCGGGTCCACATTTTGCCACCTCTACCAGGAACTGTATCATCGTCTTCGCAAAAGCTCTGAATGTGGTTAGCTTGGCTCGTAAAGTAAAAGGTATTTCTCTGGAAGTGGGGAATGTAACTATTTTGATCCGTAGTGATCATACTGGAAAATAGACAAGCTATTGTCGCAGACAGTTGCATTTTGACTCATGTAAGCTCGACGGGAGTCTGAGAGCTAATCCGAATGCCGCTCATTCTTCATGCTTGTGGTCGGAGGGAGTGCACACGATTGCTGGAATCAGCTAGAGTTACATATTCAGGCAATAAACCTGTTAATATTTCTTATTTTTTACTACAGGAAAATAAATATCGCGAACGGTTAGGTAATTGTATAATCTATATTACTATAGTTCTTTTTTCAAAAGGACGCTGCCTCCAAGTCCATTATCGAAGCTATCACTTGAGTTTTGGCAGCTTCAGCGTCTGGCCAAGAATTTCTGACCGAAAAAATATTCTAGTTCAAATTTTTTCACGGTAAACACCTGGAAATTGTGTCTGAAAAAAAATAGCATGCTATGATGACGTCACTGGTGGCAGCAGGCACCCAATGTCCGTACAATGGGACGAAGTGTCGACGAATTTGGGGGAAACTTTGTTTTTCACTGTTGCGAGGTTATAATCGAGTAAGCGGTTCCGTCCATGTTATTAACACGTTACATTGCAATACAACTTCGATAGCATGACGTCACCGCTGTTCTGATATCTAGTCAGAACCGAGCACGTATAACAGTATTTCAGTATTTCACATGTATGCGTGGAAAGGGTATAATTAATCAGCAGTCAATGCCAGCGCAAGATGTTGCTCCGCGAATAGGACTGCATTAAGTGATGCAGACCTACATATTTCCACACTATTTCAGTACATTTTGCCACAGATATATGTTTAACCCTATTCCTGGCGGGGGGGGGGCCTCAGGAGCCCCCCCCCCCTGAGGTTTTTTGGTTATTTCTCCCAAACGCGTTGAGCTAGGAAGCTCAAATTTTCTGACTTTTCCTAAAAGGCTTCTACGCAACATGTCTGAAAATTTTGAGTTGATCTGACCTCAGGTCAGGTCACCAGAGGCGGTTTGGTGACCCTACCTCAGAAAAGTTTGCAATCACGCCAGAGCTAGAGTTTTTGACCGATCAATTTCTTCTCTTCAGGCTTTAGTTAGGGTACCAGTATGTGCAATTTGTATATCTCGGAATTTTGATATCGGTGACCTAAGGTCAGGTCAGTTTCGCGACCTCCCCATTATAAGTCAATGGGGGAAAAATGAACTCCCTGTTTTTACCACTAAAACGGGTCGGAATGGCCCCATATACCATAAATGACTTCATATACGATCAACCTTCACTACCTTGAGGTCTGTTTTGCTGTTGGGCAGCTGTGAGGTCATGTGACGTCATCAAAGGTCACCAAAGGTTTTTGGCCAATAACTCCGTACAGGAACAAGATACAGACGCGTGGATGGTCTCATTGTGTTCAGCTCGTCAAGACGCATCGAATGATATACATGATGACCTCGAGGTCACGTGACCTGAGGTCAACCTTTGACCTTGACCTTTCGAGGTCAACATATATATCATTCGATGCGGATTGACGAGAGGATCACGATGATGCCCTTAGTTTGTTCCTATCTTGACTAATTCGAAAGTTATTCGAGAAAAACTCTCTCCATATCTAGCGCCGCCATTTTGACTTTTTCGACCCCTGTGACGTCATCTTTGACCTGACCTGAAAATGACCTTAGTAAAAATTGTAGATCTTGACCGTGCGTATCCGATGCCGTTTACCGTTTGTCGCTGCGATGTGTAGTTTTTTAGATCTGAAGGGGGGGCCGAATCGGCCCCCCCCCCCCCCCGCCAGTTTCTTGTCCCGGCGGAGCCCGCCAGGAATAGGGTTAAACATATATATGTGGCAACTGGCAAAATAAACTGAAACAGCGAGGTCAGCTACTCAATTGGGTTGTAGACCTCTGGCCACTCCAAGGCCTCGGTTTTTGCTTCCTTTCCTGCAATCCATCGCTTTGGCTGCTCCGCGCTGGGCATTGGTCCCATCAATCATATTTCAGTGCTGTAACTATGCGATACACGCAATGCTAGATGCGCCGCTGATTTACTACTCACTGGCAGTCGCCAGTCAAGGCTTCTTTTTCCTCTGGGAACAGATACACGACCATAGATACGACCAAGATATTTCGCTAGCCGGCCGACGCATATCGGAATCGGAGCGATTTGCGGAAAGGAAGGTCCCTCACCCTGGCACTGCTATCACGCGTTGCTGCACATAGCGTCCTTCAGTGTGGACTAAATAAGTGTTTTATGTAAGCATGTTAGGCAATCCTCTGACATAGCAACTTCAGGAAAGCTGATACTGGAAAACGAAAAACAATATGACGCAAACCCACTGCAGGAGCTCGTTAGAAGTTCAGTATACCGGGTGGCCCAAAAAAAACGTTCCGAACTTTGGAGGCCTATATCTCAAATTCGAGTGCAAATAACGAGCCAAAATTTTCATCAAGTTTGCGTCACTTCTTTGCGCATTGGTATGTCAAATTATAACACTGTACCATCATTTTAAAGCCAGCAATCTTATGTTGAATGAAGTAAGACGTTTTTGCTTTTTTGCGGTTGTTGAACGGAAGTAATGATTTGCTTAGACGTACAATGTTAGAAAAAATACAAAAAAAGAACGGCTTGAATGATACCAGCACGTGTGTTGCTATTTTGTATTTTTTTTTGTCACACTTATGTGCTAAATATTCAAATACTAAGCCAAAGTTGTGTTACTGGATGCCATTCGTTTCAACACAAGTTCTGTTTCAAGGCGAAGGAGTGGCACGGTGCATGGGTTTCTGCTGATCGCCCTCCCTTCAAGAAGATCAAATAGTAAATCGACCGAATAAGGAAAAAAGCTAGAGGGAATGTTTTTTTTTTTTTGCCTGAGGCCTGAACCACCAATGAGACTAGTTGCCAGTAGCAGTCATGGCTGTAGGCCGTGGTGCCGAGATGGAAGTGGCCCGTTCACTCACATTTTTGGTAAACATCAGAGCAAAAAAGTGATTTTTACATGGCATGCTAGAAACATGAACCGTTTAAAAAGTAATTGACCGAATAACATAAAAATCACACCATTTACTGAAAATGTGTGCCGCATTAACTATTCGAAGTTTCAATGTTGTATCTTTATCACTTTCTGAGAAATATTGATTTAAAGTTGGGAACGTTTTTTCTGGGCCACCCGGTATATGCTAAGCAAATAATTATTTTTTATGACTTTTCCGTAGATCAAACACTTGAGCTAGACAGTATGGTTGTTGAAATAACAAATACTTGCTCGTTATTTATTTTAATTTGTCCTTCAACAAATAAACTTAATTCCGAATCTGGCCATGGCGCTCTTTTCTCCGAACTAAATCGGCCGCACAAGACGATACATTGATATGATTGTGATGACGATGGTGAGCAACAATAATAGCATGACATCCACAAGATAGTTACTGACGAGAGAGCCTACTCACAATACGATGACGAGGAAGATGCCCACGTAGCAGATGACGATGGCAATGCAGGGGATCAGGAAGCCGATCAGAAAGAGCGCCTTTTTGGCCGAGTTTCCGTTGGCATCACGGACCACCGTGCACGTCATCAGAAGAGGGTGGTAGCCGAACCGACCTGACGGTGAAAGGCGTCATTCAGACATCAGTCAAACATTGGTCACAGGTCAGCATTCAGTCTTCGGACAAACAACGGTCTTCAGTTAGACAGAGATCGTCGTCAGGGTATCAATATCCTGGATGTATGAATTCAAGTACTCCCCACACTCTCATTTAGTCCCGTGAACATTGAATTGTGAATGGGTCGAGTGGGAGGAAAGCCCTTATCTTTTCAGCAGTGAAAGTCAGATGCAGCTTTGGTGCTGAATTGACGTCGACGGCCCTTCAACAGCAACTGAGACAAACAGGGTATTTATAGGGCTGAGCTGTGCCCAATTTAGAAGCGTTATTAGCTACGAAAGCTGGCACTTGTTGACGAAATAGAGACTCTTGTAGAGTTCCTTTTCATTTGTAGCTGAAACTGTCATCCTTTGAACCCAAACTACCTGTGTCGAAGGATTGCTGTTAAGTAATGTTAATCTTCCAACTCAATCCCCACCCCCGACCGAAAAAAGTAACTAGCAAGCATCCAGATATTGGGCTCGTGCTTGACGCCTCCCCGGCCGGAAGCCCTCCGTTGGCTGAGTAAAGGCCGATCACCGACTGCACTGGTGGCAGTTCGTCCTTCAGGAACCACTGCTTCAGGCAGTTTCTCCTTCAGGAACCACTGCTTCAGGCAGTTCGTCCTTCAGGAACCACTGCTTCAGGCAGTTCGTCCTTCAGGAACCACTGCTTCAGGCAGTTTCTTCTTCAGGCGAGCACTCACCCCACTGTCCGGCCAGGGTCGGCACCAGCATGCCGAAGCTGTAGCCCCAGATGAAGAGGATCTGCACCACCACCCAGCGCCGCTCGTAGATCTTGTTGTACACGTTGTTGAAGGCGATCATCACGAACCTTGAGTGAAGGCGGCGTGGTTCAACGGACTCTTGGAATTTACGCCCACATGAGTATAGTTGTCGTGTATCCATATAGAGTCATGCGATGCAAGCTTTTTTACCCATTCTCCATTTCCCTGTATATAGCATCAGATAATATGCTTTTCTGTGCGGTGCGAGCGACTTTAGCGAGTGTCATTTGAGCGAACGTCATTTGAGCGAACCAATTTCAGCGACTGGCAACTTAGCGAATATCAAATTAAGCGATTATCAAATATAGCGATTATCAATTTAAGCGAAAGCTATGTTTCAACGACATCTTTTTCGTCGACTACAGTTTGAGCGACTGTCATTTCAGCGAAACACTTCATCGTCCCCTATTTTTTCTTTTTTCTTTTGCGAGCGTTCGCACAACGAATGTTTCCGGAACTTTTCATGTTTATCCGGAACTGGATGGCGGATGTCACGTTCAAAGTTCAGACATTAAGCTCCAAATTTAATGCCACATTTCTAAAAAATTCCAGCGGTTCGATTTCACCTTGCTGTTTGCCAATAATGATGACCAAACGTTCGTTCAGAGATTCATATTCCTTGTGCTGTTTTTCGCGAAATTCCCCCGCTTTAATTTGAATCAGTTCCCCATGTTGTAAAATTTGTTCTTGCCCGAAGCAACGTACCTACGAATTTCCAGATATTTGGGTGAAGTCCCTGGACCCTGAAACATAGACTGGATCCCCCTCTGCCATCCCTCGAGTTTATTATTGGTCCTTGGCATTCCTTCCATCGTCCTATCTCTCACGTTCCACATTTCCAGATCAAAGTTGCAGAATGGGGCCAGATAGTTTTGTGGTTTCCAAGCTTAAAAGCAAATTTTTAATTTACCGCGCGCAGCTAAGCTTGAAGCATGACACATAACAAGCGGGTATTCCAAGGGTAAGGATTACCGAAAAGTAGCAAATGATTGACTTCCGTCGCGTTCGGTTTCGCTGTAACTGTGTTCGCTCATTTGGTCCCCCATTGACCTCCATATATTCGCTCAATCTGGTTTCGCTGATTCTGGTCCTCGCTTAAGTTGATAATCGCTGTGATTGAATTCGCCGACTTGACAATCGCTGAAAAAGTCAATCGCTTAAATTGATAATCGCTGAAAAGACTTCGCTCAAATGTCGTTCGCTGAAATGACGCTCGCTCAGGTGTCGCAGAACCTTTTCTGTGATATACGTTACACCTATCCACCATTTTCACTTAATATAAAACCTTACATCTACCGATATAATAAAAGTTACGTTACCATCATCGCGTCTCTGAATGCAACTGGATCAGTCTAATATGAAAACTGAAGCATAACGTACGAATTGAAATATCTGGGTATGGTTACGTCCTACCGGTTACATGAACCTCACAAGACCGATATAGATAGACAAAATGTGCCCTTACCTGTTGATGGTTATCTGAAACAAGAAACTTCTTGTTAGACTCGAATTGAATACACATACATACAATAGGTAATAGTACGGAGCCATAACATTTTCAACTTAACATTCAGGGTGGTCGAGTAATTAATAACTCTCGCAACTCATCTCATTTCCGACATGTACGAGTGCATAATCCTTTTTCGCTGCTCTTGTGTTTCACGCTGAAATTGTTCTTAAAATAGTTACTTGCTTCGTATGATCCTGTTAACGACATCAAGGTCTTTTTCCCACATCTGCGCATCCTTTTTCAGAGATATTTTATACCAAGTCCCTTTAATGTCTCGGTCTATGTAGTGAGACTGTAGCCTAGTCGTGTTTCTCGTAAAATGCTTGTGCCCTATACCCCGCTATATGGCTATACTATATGAAGACCATGCAAAGGCCAAGCCAGCCACTCCCCAGCCCAGCCCACCCCTTCCTCCAACACTCTCTCACCATGGCGATTGATAGCAGCGAGCAGCCCACGTTCCAGTAGCGCAGCAGAGGGAACAGAACGCAGATGAAACCGTCGCCAAACAGCCACTGGCCGTTAGCGAAGCGCGACACCTCGAATGGCAGCACGAGCAGGCAGAACGAGAAGTCGGCCACGCACAGGCTGCCGGCACGCACACGGCACAATCACAGAGCGTGTCAATAGGGGGTCTCTTTGTGAGGCGGCAGCGCCGCGCCGGAGTGTGATGCCGGCCGGGCCTCGGGGTGTGTGAATGGGGCCCCCAGGCAGCCTGGGTATTGCGAACGGCCCGACTCAGAGGCGTAATAAATCAATTGAAAGGTAATTCTTGACGGTATGCAAAACAGGCGAACATTTTAAATGTATATTTGAAATTTTCTTTAGAAATTGCTATTAGAAGGCCAAGTATAGGAGTAAAATCAAAGTCAGTAAGCAGTGAATGACTAGCTGAATAGAGACAACCACGTAAAATTACGCAAGTTAGGATTCCAAGAAATCTGCCAGTCACCAACGCGCTCGAAAGGTCTCTTTTCCATTTGTTGAGCTGTGTCGTAATTCGGAACGTTTAAGAGAGCAGCACTTGGCTAAATCTTATTTCACATTTCGAAGAAGAGGTAAGCTTCAGAGCAAATTTTTATTACATCAACTATCTAGAAGCTTGTACTACTCGCGTTTTTGCACACTAGTCATGTTTCAGCAACGTGACATTTCGGCCAAATCCTCCAAAAATAATCCCTTTAAGACTTGGCAGTGCCTGTGTTCGGGCTCGAAGAAATGCCGTGTCACCATTGCTCTGATCGCTGGCCAATGCCGGCTCCCACTGCCCTCCGTCCGCGCCACACCCACGCTCCGAACGCGCACCGTCCGTCTTTGTTTATAGACCGTCTCCAAGTCGGCGTCACGGGCCGTCCTTCACGCCCCCATTGACAGGTCACCGGCACAGAGACAGCGCGCAGAGCGGAGCACACGGCTCAACTGCAGCGGTGCGGCCGCTTTGATACCGCGCTCAGAGGGCAGCGATGTCACGGAGACGATCAGAGATGCAGGGCCGCGTCCGGAACGCTGTACCGCTCAGGTTGGTGGTGTTATTGAGAGCCAGCCGGGCAGTCACAGACAGGCAGCCTTGCGTGGCGCCGAACTGGGCCCCGGTGATAGTGCTCGTCTAGGTGGCTTTGAGAGGTCATATCGCTGAAAGGTGCTTGAGTGGTCATGTCATCACGACGGTATATTGCAGATAAAACTGGACACCACTGGTATATCCATTAAAGGTGCTAAAAGTCACGATAAGAACTAATCCCCCTGTGTCATCGCTCACTCTCATAAACTCATGACGTCAGTGAGATCTGATGACGTCACTGAGGACGTCACCTGTGGACAGAGGCAGCTGACGGTGCCCACCTGCAGATGAAGGCGGCGGTGACGTTCCGCACCCTGGGGCACCTCAGCAGAGCCACGATCGTGATGGCGTTGCCGAACAGACCCACGACCATGAAGGTGGCGATGAGCACTGCCGTCAGCGTCATCAGCGAGGGGGAGAACCTGCCGGAGAGGTAGCTGGTTAGCCGTGGTTCCTACTCCGAGCTCAGTGCAATCCGCGGCAGGCACCACTAGACCATAGGCTGGCATTGAGTACAAAGTTGTGGGTGTTTGAAAAGTAGTCCCAAAAAGATTCGGAAAAAATTCAACTGCCACTTACAATAGATAAACGTAAATATCCAGGCATTAGTCAGATACAACTTATTCAAGTGAGCATGTATGTCAACAAACTACGTTGGTCTTAGTGTATACAGAAGGGCAATGTCATGCAGGCTGCGGTGCCGAGTCTTGTCTGTAGTCAGACTGGTGTTGTAAATGGCAGTAAATCAGCCTCGGCTGTGGGAGACCTCTGCTATCTGCCGACCACCCCCCCCCCTCCCGCACTGCCTCCTCCCCTCCCCCATTACCCCCTCTTGGAACAAACACCATGTCGTCCCGCTAAAGGCGTGACAAAGGAGCAGCTGGGGCCCCGTGTGGTCGGTTCCAGGGCTCGGCTGGTAATACAGAGCGTTAGTATACCGGTGCCGACACTGCAGTGTAGTGAGCAAATGCGACCTCCATAGCCTCATTGTCATGTGAATTTCTGGAATTGGGCCAAATTCATCCGGCATCTAATTCAACAAAATAAAGACGACAAACATCCAAGGTGATAAGGATTCCAGTATGACATGCAACATGCGTTGTAAATTGATATTATGTCAAGCCTTGCCTGCGTCACACACAAAGCTCTTCGTAAGTGCGTTTACAACTACTGCTTTATTTTATGGTATCATGTTACATAACTGGGTAGAACGGCACTTCTAATAGTAAATAGGCGGTAAATGTATTCAACAGCAGAGGTACGGTAGTATTTTAGGGCGAGTTCCAGCGAAACTGAACAATGTTTCGTGGATGGGAGGGTTTCCCTCGTTAGTGGAAAGGCTAATGAAGAAGGATGAAAAGAAGCGACTGACTAAATGTAGCAATAAGCCGCACCAGGTCAGTGCACCCAGCTGCCCAGTAGTGACCTGACACAATGTCATTTCGGGTCACAGTTTCGGCTCAATAGCTAAGACAGACCATTTAACGTTGGCTGCTGAAATTCAAAGAGTGATTGAAATACGACTTCCGAAATACGACGCTCAAGGCTAGAGGCAAGAGCTGCGTAGAAAAGCGTTTGTATATCTGAATAAATAGCCTATCCATGCTCACTGCGAGCTGTATCAGCTGGCCTTGGCCGCTGCTGCGGTAATGATGGGCCAATGCGTTAAAGATCAGCACAATGCAGATCTACGCGCCATTGAATCTTCGTTCCATTGTTCAACATTAAGCTTTAATTAAGAACAAGAACAGATGCGTCGTCCTTTCGTAGCATCTACACACTTCGTGCAGTAATTGTTGGTTAATTCAGCGGTGAATTGGACTGTTACTAAGCTCTAAAGACAGTGAAGAACTTCTGCAGAGCAAGTGCAGTTCCTAGCTGGTATAGCGTTCCTAGACCATTTCAGTAATCGTATGCGGTTATTCAGCATGAAGATCTCTCAATTGAAGGTACTTGAGGTAGGCACAGTTCTTCCCTTTACATTTTAAACGACTTTCCGAGAAATAATGAGACAGCTTCTTTGCGCAGTGCGTTCACGTTATAGCTTTACCTACGGCTGGCAGCACTTCATTATAGCATGTATGTACCCCTCGGTATGGAAGCCCGCATCGCATCAGTTGATTATATACCTATTGTGAATGGAATGTCGCCACTTCAAAGGCATCCAAAGCAATTGAGGAAGGGTGTTATGCGATACAAATGAAGAGAGAGGAGAGAGGAAGGGAGAGAGAGGGAGAGATCAGAGAAGTGAGAGAGTGAGCTACTCTGAAGCAGAGGTAGTTACGTACCACACATTTTCCTTTGCTGTTTATCGAGCCTTGGTAACTGTTTTCAGATGTTTGACGCTCTGAATGATAGGATAAACAGTATAGGAACAACAACACGTACTGAATTCGAAGAATGTCATATAATCGCTACTTTTCATGTTTTGAAATCAAAGCTGAAACATATCACTAAGAGATGACGTATGGAACCGTATACCAAGAATGCACTGTTATCGGATATTTGGTCCTGCCGCCAGAGGCTATTGAACAGAACACCCTGCACCAGTTCTTATCAACCAGAACCCCGCTGCTGCGAACATCAGTAGGTATACTCGTACCTATACCTTACCGACGTGGGCCGAACACCCCGCCTGTTTCATGTGATGTTAGTCCCAATGGTAGGTATAAGGTAGCATCTTTTTAGTTATTGACTCAGACTTAATAACACAGTAACAGAGTTACAATGCATGCGATTCTCGGAATTGGCTGCACTTTCGGAAGACGTTTCCCAGTTGAAATAATATTGTTTCCTTCAAAAAAATAATATATTTATTTTATACTGATAGCCTATGCCATAGATAACAGTAGAACCATAGATAGATAATAGATAGATAGATAGATGCAATAGATAACAGTAGTTCTACTGTTATCTATGCCTATGCATATGGCGCATTTGAATGTGCGGCATTGAATGTCGGACATCTTCGTTTCAGGGCCTGAGCTGAGCTGCTTGGTTCGTAACAGTGATGTTTGTGTTGATTCGTGCTGGTCAGAAATATTTCGAATGAATATACATATCTTGTAATCACCTAACTGGACGTAAAATACATACGAAAGACTTCGCTCGCTCCGTAACCCTTACGACAGCATAAAGCTTACCTACCTTTAACGTGCAATATGTAGTAGTGGCTAGTGCATAGTTTAAGAGTGAAACTGAATGCGGCAAAAAAAGTAGGTTTACCTTCTTTGCTCATTCAGGGAATCATCACACTAGTTTCCTACCTGTTTTACTGCTAGTCTTTACCTGAAGCACAAGTAAATAATTCGCACTGACCTGTTCATTTCGTTCAAGTCGGGCAGGGGTGCCTTAGTTGTGACGTTGCTGACCGTTGCCATGGTTACGTTGGCCGACATCTCCGTCACAGATTGGCTGTCCACGTCCATAGTTCAGCCCGGGCCGCAGTTAGCTTGAAATGGTTACGGAACGGGGACAATCCCACTCTCCGGCCAAAGCTTGGATTTACACGCAGGTGAAAAGCAGCAGTCTGAAAATACAGAATAAGCAATGGCACTCATTCAGTTTGGAGAGCACTTAGAGCGCCTTTTCACTGTGAAAGAGCACACATTACGGGATTATTGAATATGTGAGCACACTCGTCCAAAAATCCCACAGAGCCGCGGGCAGAGGTTGCATTCGACACCATACGGGATACTTCCACAACTGTGATGCAAAAGACATTTGACTTAGGCTTTCCGAAAAGAGCTGTCAATTAATTTTCTTTTCGGGTATAACCATGTTCCAATAATGGGAAGCCCCTGCTCGGTCAAATCTTACACTGTAAGCACCAAGCGCCCCAGTGCAGTGTTTCGAATACCCGGGATCATAAGACTCCACTCGGGCCAGTCGACCACCGGGATATTCAGCTATGAAGGCCAAATGGGATTTATGAGTTTCAAAGATAGCAATTGCTCGTTTTGGCGGTGCGCTTCTGATGCAGCGCACGGCCACAGAAAACTGCTGGGTAGGCTGTGCCGCACTGTCGCCAGTCATTGCGGCACAGCATAACTCACTCAGTGGCCGCCACTTTGCCGCGCTCGTCATGGACACACAAACCAAAGTACACAAACCATCCTCGGCCTGCAGCATGGGTGTAACTTTGTATACTTTCGAGGTCCCATGTGGGACCCCAATGCGAACATTTGGGACCCCAATTGTCATTTTGGGACCCCAATAGTGGAGGCCCCCGAGACGCATCAGCTACTTTGCAAACGGAGGTCCGATATTCATATAAAAGGTTCTCTGTTTAAATAGGAGGCCCCTTGGACAAATCGGAGGCCCTGTTGGACAAATAGGAGGCCCCCTGAACAAGTAGGAGGCCCCCTGAACAAGGAGGCCCCCTGAACAAGTAGGAGGCCCCCTGAACAAGTAGGAGGCCCCCGGAAAACAGGAAGTCCCCTGGAGAAATAGGAGGCTCTCTGGACAAGTAGGAGGCCTCCTGGACAAATAGGAGGCCCTAGACAAATAAGAGGCCCCTAGACAAATAGTAAGCCCCATGGACAAGTAGGAGGCCCTCTGTACAAATAGGAGGCCCCCCTGCAAAAATAGGAGGCCCCCTGGACAAATAGGAGGTCCTAGACCTAGACAAACAGGAGGCCCCTTTCACAAAAGGAGGCCCCTGGACAAATAACTAGGAGGCCCCATGGACAAGTAGGAGGCCCTCTGTACAAATAGGAGGCCCCTGCAAAAATAGGAGGCCCCCTGGACAAATAGAAGGTCCTAGACCTAGACAAAAAGGAGGCCCCTTTCACAAAAGGAGGCCCCCTGGACAAATAGGAGGCCCCTTTCACAAAAGGAGGCCCCTGGACAATTAAGAGGCCCCCTGAACAAGGAGGCTCCCTGGATAAAGAGGAGGCCCCCTAAAAATAGGAGCCCTCTGGATAAATAGGAGGCCGCTTGGAAAATAAGAGGCTACTTTAACCAATAGGAGGCCCCTTGGACAAATAGGAGGCCCCCTGAACATGTAGGAGGCACGCTGGACAAATAGGAGGCCTCTTGGGCAAAGAGGCCCCCTAGAAAAATAACAGGTCCCTTGGACAAATAGGAGGCCCCCTGGACAAATAGGGGACCTCTTGAACAAATAGGAGGCTCCATGGACAAGTAGGAGCTAGAGGCTCTCTGTACGAATAGGAGGCCCCCTGGACAAATAGAAGGCTCCCTTAACAAAAAGGAGTCCCTTAAAAAAAAGGAGGCCCCGGGACAAGTAGGAGACCCTTGGACAAATAGGAGGCCCCTGCACAAATATGAGACTCCTAGTCGAATAAAAGACCCCTGGATAAATAGGAGGCCCCTGGACAAATAGGAGGCCCCTGAACACGTAGGAGGCCCCCTAGATAAAAAGGAGGCCCCCTGGAAAATAGAAGCCCCCTGGATAAATAGGGGACCTTCTGGAGAAACAGGAGGCCTCCTGGACAAATAGGAGATCCCATAGCCCGCGCCCTGCTGGGGGTCCTGGATTTCCACGCCCTGCTGGGGGGGGGGGTGTTTGAACACCCCCCCTTGTAACTCGGCTCCTGGGCCACGTAGCGATACGCGGAAGGCGGCGTTCGAAAGAGCGTAAAAAATAATGACGAAATCAATTCGGTCAATTTTTTGGTCAGGTCAAAGGTCAGGTCACCAGAGGTCATTGAAGGCAAAATTTCGCCGATTTCCAGGTCGAATGTCGAAAATTTCCAAGAAGCCAACGCATAACTCGGGAACCAATAGAGCTACAGCGCCGCGGAAAAGCGCATTCGATAGCCCTATTAACGCCCTTTCTGAGTAATCCTCTCAGATTTGACCTAACGTCAACGGTTTTGCCTGCAGGGGGCAAAAACTGCAAAAATAGCCGATTTTTTTCGAAAACAGTTTTTCTGCAATAACTTTTGACCCAAGCCTTGTACGAGCTTACTTTTACCGGCATCGTGTTCCTCTCGTCAAGACGCATCGAATGAACTATAACTTGACCTTGAAAGGTCAACTTGAAAATTTGACCTCAGGTCAAGGTCATGACCTGACCGGAAAGGGTCATGTTGCATATCAGTCGATCCGTATCGTCGAGCTGAACACATCTAAGGCGTTTTCATCGCTCTAGCATGCCTCTATCAAAAGTTATTTGCGAAAAACTGATAGATACCATTCGTGACCTAAGATGACCTCAGGGCATAAACAAGGGTCACGGACACCATTTTCAAGTTCAGTGTGTCTAAACCACTTGTAATTCGGTGTTTGGGAGTGTTTATAATGTCTTTCATCCAAAAGAGGCGCATTTCAATTTTCTCCCATTGACTTATAATGGGGAGGTCGCAAAATTGACCTGACCTTAGGTCATCGATATCAAAATTCTGAGATATACATTTTGTACATGCTATTGCTCTTAGCAATCGCTGAAAGTTTCAAAGCGATCGGTCACTCGGTGTAGCTATGACAGACATTGAAACTTTTTATGAGGTGAGGTCACTTCAAGTGACCTGGTGACCTGACCTTGAATGACCTTGGTCTGAAATTTTCACAACATGTGTAGAATTGATGTATAATAAGGTATACCAAAAACGGCGGCGCTCCGCGCCGCCGTTTTTGAGATATTCGCGAAAAACCACAAGGGGGGGTGTTCAAACACCCCCCCCCCCAGCAGGGCGCGGGATAGACGAATAGGAGGCCGCTTGGACAAATAGGAGGCGCCGTTAACCAATAGGAGGCCCCCTAGACAAACAGGAGGCCCTCTGTAACAGTAGGAGGCTCTCTGTACGTACAAGAGACCGGCGCTGTAGAAGCTTAGCCGTATGTACGCTAGGAGGCTCTCTGTGCAAGTAGTCGAAGTAGGAGGCTCTCTGTACTGTACCTACAATTACAAATAAGAGGCCCCCTGGGTAACTTAGATGCAACACAAATCGGAGGTCACCTATAAAAAAGCGGGACTCTGTTGGAATACCTGATTTAATAAATTATTTTCCTGATATTCAAATTACTTAGGTAATCCTCGTCCGCACATGGTGGGGGGGGGGGGGGGCAGTGGTTGCCACACCCCCCACCCCGACCTAGGTAGTTTTTTTCTGCTCTGCACTAAACATTTTGATTGCTAGAAGTCGGATATTTCGTATAGCTGCTGCTCTATCCTTTTTTAGCGTCCACTGAAAATTTCAAGTTTCTGTGGTTTTTGGTTTCGGAGATATGACCTTATTCTTCAGGTAATGTCATAACCCAAATGACAAATACCCAATATCTTGCGTTGGCGTTGGGTCTTGTGAGCTTTTGACACCTTGATTTCGGCCTTTTTTGTCAGTCTTACCTCCCACCTATCATGGAACATGTTGTTCAATGATGTAGAGATGCCAGGGTCAGGGTCAAGGTCAACCTAGGTCGTCTAAAAATATTGCGTTTTAGGCAAGCTGAATTTACTTTCGTGAAGTTTCTTTGACTGTATTTTTGGCAAAAGCTTCTCAGTTCATGATCTCATGTAATATGGACACATTCACAGTCGGTGCACACATCAGTATACTCGTACACACAGACACACACAGACATACAAACACATGTCATTGACCTTGAGCTAACTTGACCTGAAATGACCACAGCCAGCAAAAACCTAGTCGGATAGTGTGACAAAGAGGTTCTAGCTGGCTTGGCACCACAATACGGCAGCGTCAGCGGTACATGATGAGCAGCGCACGTGATATTCCAACGGGCAACGGTGACCCCAAACAGCAACATTCTTTAGTTTGACCTGACCTGGAAGGTCAATGACTGACCTGATGAGGTAAAATTGGTATCATTGGATTCGTCACTTCCCAAAGAATCTGTTGCTCTTGACCGCAAGGCTTAAAATCTTGTAAGAAAAAATTGTGGTGATGTCGAATAAGATACCTACACAAGCAGCGGGCCAACCCATCATATACCGATGACGCTGCCGTATTAGTGCCAAGCGAGCTAGAACAGCTCTTTGTCACACTATCCGACTAATTTGCTGGCTGTGGTCATTTCACGTCAAGTTAGGTCAAGGTCAATGATATGTGTTTGTATGTCTGTGTATGTCTGTGTATGTACTGATGTGTGCACAGATCGGTTTGTGTGTCCCTATTACACTTGATCATGAACTGAGAAGCTTTTACTAAACATACAGTCAAAGAAACTTCACGAAAAGTAAATTCAGCTTGCCTAAAGCGCAATAATTTTAGATGACCTAGGTTGACCTTGACCCTGACTCTGACATCTGTACATCGCAGAACAACATGTTCAATGATAGGTGGGAGGTAAGACTGGCAAAAAAAAAGCCGAAATCAGCGTGTCAAAAGCTCACAAGGCCCATAGCCATCGCAAGATATTGGGTATTCGTCATTTAGGACATGACATGACCTGAAGAACAAGGTCATATCTCCAAACCCAAATGCCGCAGAAGCTTGAAATTTTCAATGGACGCTGAGAAAAGATAGAAAAGCAGCTATACAAAGAAAATCAGGTTTCTAGCTTTAAAAATGTTAAGTGTAGAGCAGAAAAACTAACTTGGGGGTGGCGACCCTCCCCCCAGGTGCCGGCGAAGGTTAACCCTCACACTTTCTGGGGTCGGCTTACGGCTAGATTCCTTGCGCAATGCTGTGCCGTTATTTTTTTTTTTCTATTATAAAGGCATTGTGTTTTATTGTCAAAAGTGAAAAAGCCAGAAATTTTCGTCGATTTCGGATGCCGCGGGGGATATTTACATACAATGTCACCCTGCTGGCCTGGATCCACCAGTAGGGTCAGGTGACCTACCATTTCTTTATCGATATTTAAAAAAAAAATCATGGCATCAGAGCTGTGACGAAAAATAAGTGGCCTAAATCCGATGAGAAAACTGGATTTGGGGGTCCCCATGTTTGGCTTCTGAGCCTCTGGTCCCCCAATGAAAATTTCTTAGAGGAGGCCCTGGCGTGGCTCGTAAATTACCGCTTCCGCAATTGGAGGCCCCTAATTGCTTGGAGGCCCCCACTAAATGGAGGCCCCCTTGGACGTTTGGGACCCCAATGGTGATGTCAAAGTTTCACCCATGGCCTGCAGCAAGCCGTTAACACACGTGCGCCTGTATACAAAGGCACCGCCGGACGAAACCGAGCCCTGGCCTTCAGCAGAGGCAACTGTTTACTGTAAAGAATGGTTGTTTGCCGTCCGAGGGACAAGGAAGAAACAAGGCTTCGTAAATGGGACTCGTGCGCCAACTAGGTCAAAAGGCCTACGTATGGGAGGGTCTGCACTCTGGAGTAGTGAGGAGTGTGTGTGTGGGGACTGGGGGGGTGAGGGGAACTTACAGCGCTCCTGGCAGCTCCTGAGAAAGGAATTTCACAAGCTTGGTCAACCCTTTCTTTGCAATTTCACGGATAATACCCGTAATAATTCGCTCAATCCATTGCTATTTTAAGCTTCGGTTACCCCTTCTAACTTATGTCTCGTGTTGTTTCCTTTAATTTATCATAACCAACCATGTATGTGAAGGGTAAGATGTCTTCAGTGTACGCAGTACGAGTATAAATTAAAGAGAATGATTGGCGGACCTATCCTGTCAATATTTGACCTGAAAAGTCATGCCGGCAATTACCGATCCTTACTAAAATCGAATTGACAAGCTCTACTTCTCAGAAGAGGTATATAGTTCGTTTTTTTTTCAAAAGGACGCTGGCTCCAAGTTCCTCATCGAACCTCTCACGTGAGTTTTGGCAGCTTCAGCGTCTAGCCAAGAATTTCTTACCGAAAAAATATTCGATTTCAAATTGTGCACGGTAAGTACCCGGAAATTGTGTCTTGAAAAATTAGCATACTATGATGACGTCACTGGTGGCAGCAGGCACCCAATGTCCGTACGATGGGACAAAGTTTCGACGGTTTTGGGGGAAACTTCGTTTTTCACTGTTGCCGAGGTTATAATCGAGTAAGCGGTTTCGTCCATGATAGTTATACGTTACATTGCAATACAAGTTTGACAGCATGACGTCACCACTGTTCCCATATCTGGTTCCAAAATGCACGTATGAAAATTATTGGGAATATTTCACATGTTAAAATAAGGCGACGTTCGAGTTTCTCAGGTTCAGTTTTTGCTCGTTTTGGTCGCTAAAACGCATGCTTTTTCGAAAAACGTACTTGGAGCCAGAGTTCTTTTGAAAAAAAAAACGAATTATAATAACCAGTAAAACGCCTTTTGGGCGAAGAACGAGCGAGCGAGATAGTGAGCCCTGCACGTGCGGAAGGGCGAGAGGGTGCTTCCAACGGGCTTGCGCAAAGCACTCTTCTAACCGGTCGCTAGCGGTGTGCCAAATTTGAACGCAATCGGCCCAGCCGTTCCTGAGATCTGGAAGCGGCATTCTGCACGTGCGCACGTGCAAACGGGGTCCAAAATGACTTGTGCACGGCACCCTACTAACTGGTCTCCAACTGTGTACCAAATTTGAGCGCAATCGGCCCAGCCGCTCTCGAGATCTGGAAACGCCCCCTGCACGTGCGCACGTGCAGTAGCACCCTAACCGCAACACATGGGAATGCATTGCCTGGTGGGTGCCTACCTGTATGCCAAGTTTCAGCGAAATCGCCCCAGTAATTACCGAGTTACTGAAATGGGAACAAATTTGGCACCTCTTATTGTTGTATTTTGCACGTGCACTGGGGGTGACCCACATGCATGGAGAGTATCCTATTTTGGGTAGAAGGGATGCTGCTACCCTACAAAAATTACCGCAAGTCAATCGCCCAGGCGGCTGCTGAGATATGAGCCTCTCAAAATCACTACTTTTGCAAAACAGCTTGAACACCCTTGACTTTTCACGTGGCACGTGCCACGACGGTCACTGAGATGTATCAAAAGTAGTCAATTACGGGGTAGAAGGGATGGGGCTACCCAGCAAAAAAGACCGCAGGCCAATCGGTCCAGCGGTTGCTGAGATATAAGCCTCTCAAAAGCGTTACAGGCCGGGCCGGGCCGGGCCGGGCCGGGCCGCTCATACTGAGATTTTTCCGTTATATTGAAAAGACTCGCTTCGCTCGCTGCGCTCGCTCGCTCGTAATCAGTGAATTTAAAAGCTGTAACACATATCCCCTGCGGTCCTCGGCAGGGTATCTGCGCGCCCCCGTGCTCTCGTCTCGGTGGTCAGGGCCGGAGCTGCGGTCAGCGGATGGACCCTATCGGACCACACGGCTTCCGGGACAGCCCACCACTGTCCGGCAGGACGCGTGGGCATGATGGGACGTGGTTGGAAAGGCCCAGACCGATTGGCGACTGGGTGTAGAGGAAAACCGCCAGATATGGTGCACTTTTGCAGATAGAATATATCCTGAGAAACTCTGCTGAAAAGGTTTCCATTGCTGACAGAATTAGTTGTGCATTTAAAGGATCCTTGCAGCCTGGTAATCATTATACGGCAGGTAGGTAATAGCAGGGTAAATATATTTTAGGTGACTCGAAAAATGATAATGGAGGATTGAAATAAATTATCATCATACTCAAAGAAATAACAGGAGATGCTCTAACACTGTTAAAGGGACCCTCCTACCTTCAAAAAAGTTAATGAATTGGCATGAAAGTGATGTCGCTCGGTTCAGAAAGAGCAAAAACGAATATCTACCAAATTTCATCGAAAAATATTCACCGGTTTTCAAGATATTAGACTTTTACTTTTGTTTACTTTTTGGGATCTCCGCTGTTCCTAGCGACTTTATTTGAAAGTGCGGCATTTGTTGCGCGCAAAGCAGCATATACCACCGCGTGCTACAAAACGTTTTAGTCAAACATTTAACGGACGTTCGAAAGCCTGATGACGTCATCAGATTCCCGTGATGGTTAAGAGATAGGGACCACGCTGGTCCCACCCTGCAAGTAAAGGGAAGAAATTTCTTGAACACCATAAAGCTGCGGGGGTTACGACCAGGATAAATGGTGGTTTCTGAGCCTGGCCGCAAACTTGGCTATCTCAACTCAAAACTAATGTTAAGGTGGGAGGGTCCCTTTAACGTGAGTCTTTTACCATGCAAGTGTTACATATTCTCTAAGTGCTTTTCACAATTTGCTACTGCTATCCAGGGCATTACGCAGCTGCCGGCTGATAGCCATATTGTTGTATTTCAGGCACTGATAGCACACCGTTTATTTTACTCTTCCCGTTCTGTGAAGCATCCCACATGAGGTCCACCACTGGTCTAATAACACCGCCCCAGCGGCTGCCGAGCGCCCTGCGATATGTATCGGATGTCGCCGGCTGATGGTTGAATAGCGCCGCCCGATTGTGGTCGGATGATATGCAGCCGCACGCAGTGGCACAGCCTGTCTCCGATTACTGCGCCGTTCAGACACCCGATCTGTTCGGCAGAGAACACTGTGCGCTGCTGCAGTCAGGCAGGCGCCGTTAAAACGGCAGCTGCTGGCTAGCCGACTAGCTGACTGAGCACAGCTGATCAGCGGTAAGACAGCAGTCAGCTCACAGCGAGAGAGCTGACTGCTCACAGCGAGATAGCTGACTGCTCACAGCGAGAGAGCTGACTACTAACAGCTGACCAGCGGTGAGACAGCAGTCAGCTCACAGCGAGAGAGCCGGTCAGCGGCGAGACAGCTGACTGATTACTGCTTACCAGCGGCGAGACAGCGGTCAGCTCACAGCTAGACAGCGGTCGGCTCACAGCGAGTCAGCTGATTGATAACAGCTGGTCAGCGACGAGACAGTTGTCGGCTCACAGTCCTACAGCTGTCAGCTCACAATTGGCCAGCAGCAAGCCAGACAACTGTCGGCTCCGAGCTCACAGCCGCGGGGTCTGGGCAGCAGCATGGAGACAGCTGCAAATCGCGGCTCCGAGCAGTCCACTCTGCCGATAAACGTCTGCTCTTGGTTCCATCCGGCGGACGAAGGGCAGACGGCTCGGCTCGACACTACCGCGACAGTGCAGTGGACTTAGTACTGATCCAGTGCAGCAGGGAGCGTCCGTCAGTCGTTAATTCAGTGTCGCCTGCCTTTCACGGTCACCATTCGCGGTCTGGCCAGCATTGTTGGCAAGGTCTGCGTTGTTGGGAAAAATGCGGCTGATTCTGGGAGAAGCAGCCGCTTTTACCTTCTTTTGCTGGTGAGAGGTTGTTCGCTGCTGCTAAAGGCGAAAAAGGACCGAGGGAGGGGCGGGGGGGGGGGCGGAGTCTGCCGCTGATGCCTCCGCCGCTGGAGAGGGCGGTATTCGCTGGTAGAGGTGCGATCATGATTCAGCTCCCACATAGCTCATTTTGTAGCTCCCTGAACAGATGGGAAGGCGCTCTCCCATTATTTTCTAAAGCGTCAGCCGACATAAAAGATACACCGGGAATCAACTTTATAGTTGGTTGAGCCCGGCATTCACACAGCCGTTTATGATGATTACGACATGAATATACTGATTCCTTTGCACTATAATAGTTTTCGAGTTAACTTTTGTCTTGGTTTGGAAGTAACACCGAATTATCTAAGTTTATTCCTGCTGAAGCAACGGCAAGTCGGTATACCCAACTAAAATGCCTCCGAGGTTTCCTACTGTTGTAAACATTGTCCAATTACAGGATAATTAAGGCAATGAGGCTGCATGTAATGCAATCTCCTATGTGTTTTATGGGCCTATTTTAGGGTCTTGTTTGCTCATTCATTTTGTGTTACAGCGGAAAGATAACATTTTGGTTGCTGTGTGCAGAAATATCGACTGTGGCGGCATGCATGATCGATTTGAGTTTAGTACCATTTTGGCTGGCCGAAGTGTGCGACTCTTTATCCAACGGCAAAAAAAAAAAACAGGCTTATGCAACACACACATGCAGCCTAGAACCGCCAGTCCCCACATCATTTGTCGTCCGTGCTGACACTGGAGCGTCCTCAGACGAGTCCCACGCGCCAGCCGCTCGTCGTCGCCACAGCGGCGTACATTTATCACTCACAAATAGCCCAGCTTTAACAAGGACGGGATGCATTCTCACCAGCACTCGGCCGCTGAATAGACCGAGATGGATGATGGTTTTATAAGCGATATTCAAAGCTCTCAGCTTCTATTAATTGCAGGCAATGAAATATCCACTCATCTCTCTCACCGTTTGTCACAAAACTGGCCTCATTGTCCAGTCTGGAGTATAGTCTGATGTTGTTTCCACCGGCAGCGGTAATTGATTTTCTATGCCTCCTGTTCACCAACACCCACTCACAGCTTGGCACCGCTGCTGTCGCTGGCACCGTTTTACACGAGCCTCGGTGTCACGGACTTACAGGATGACAGCAATCACTGGCGTCACGATGAGCGTCACACCACCACAGTGTCACAGCCACAACCGTCACGGTGTCACAGTCACGGCCACTAGCTGGCGGAGCCCGCAGTGAGGCCGGTCGTCTCGTGTGCTGCCGGTGCCGGCTGGCGGACGACTCGCCGACCCGTCCGCCGACCGGGCATCCAAAAACAACGAACGGGCCACGCGGCCGGCCCGGCTGGAGCAGCGCCAGCCGTGTCGGACGGACGTCACACCGAGTGACCCGTCACGCGCGTGACAGGTCACTGACCTGAACTGTGTGACAGGTCGCTGACCCGTTCTGCTGCGCTGGCAGGCTAAACACCACCTCCTTTATCTCTTATCGCAGCTTCAAGGACGGCAGGAATCGGGGTGTTGAAATGAAAAAGTGAGATGATAATGCGAGTCGATGGAGTAAGTATTTTTACCTATACCTTATTTTTATGACATTGTCCAATCATGAACGAAACTATGAGGACTAAACAGACAGCGTGAAACTGGCTCAAACCGACGTCTCATTAAGCAGAAATCAACCCAACTATTGAACACCAAGTCACGAAGGCAGGCAAATGCAGGTCCCCTTTTCATACAGGTGCCAGTCTGCTGGCTGCGTGAGTACCTGTCTGGTAAATGTTTATACTGAGCACATCATTTACATGCAGATTATTAACGACTGTTCCTTCAAACGTGTTATTGTACAATATACAAGACACGATATATCGCCAATGTCTTTTATCTTTGTCAGTCGTATGTCTACAGTGAAATACGATTTTATCACCCCTGTTTATATAAATAAGCACGATCTATTTGATTGGCATAGTTGACAGAAGTGCCCTCTATCAGGGGCACATGTGGGTGAGCGTGAAGTGTGTACTTCGCTGGGGGTCTCATGCCAGCAGCAGTCAGCTGAAACGGTTCAGCTGCCCTCCATGCTCGCATCATCAATTTACTAAGGCGGGGTAACATACGCGTAGGCGGTGCAGTCGGGGGCACCACTCAACGCTACCTCATTAAGTATAAACACTGATATCAGCTATAGGGTTGCGGCTGATTGATGAAGTACATCCTGCTAACTGTCGTGTTAGAGGCTGATAGACGGATTATGCGCAGATCAAAGGGACGCGACTCTTACTTTACAATTAAAAAATTGATGGGTTACCCTACTATTATTGTTAAAACTTTCAAAGGACGATGCAAAAACATACAAGCAATTGCTCAAACTTTTCCTGTGCATTTCAATTGGCTGTCAATTGGAAATATCACAGCAGTGGAATGGTCAGTAGATAAGCCGGCGTGAATAGACTGAAAATATGCTATATTAGCAGGGTAATTAATATTTCTTTGCTATGGCAGCACCGACGGCGAAGCTGTCACTGGTGACACGGAATATATGTATAGTCTACGACAGACAATATATTGTCGTTGTATATTGTCTGTCGTAGACTAGTTATATATTCCGTGCTGGTGATAAGTTAAGTACGAACACAACTGATATTACCCGAAAATTGATTGAAGAAACCGATACCAAACGCATCATGTGTGAACCCTACAAGAAACTCAGGACCAAATGACAATTTACGAAAAACAGTAATCTCATCTCTCAAAGTTGAAACAAAGGAATGATGATTTGTCCAGTTCAAAGCTGTGTTCAAAGATTTATAGTACCCATTAATTTCATCGAGGCTCCCATTCCTCTAAATTTTGGATTATGATGTTATTCCTTAGGTGAAATAAAGGTACCATATATACGTTCTACGTCTAGCGGACCCCGGGAGAACGCTGTTGAATTGAAACACACCATTCACCTGTCACCAACGCGTGAAAAACGAAAAATACACTTCGGTGAGATGCAACTTTCCCAGCCTTCGTTCAGCTTATGTCAGTAGATTTTACAATACTGCGTAAGGTTTTCGGACTTGATTTGAAATAAGCCTTTTTGCCAATGCGTTGCAAGTAAAGCAAATCAAGCGGAGCTCCTTGCTGACCTTTGCCTCATAGCAGAACGTCATCCCGGATGTGCAGTTAACCCGCGCCCCGTTGAGGTCTGGCAGGTTCCAGGTCCTGTTTTTTTTGGGGGGGGTGGAGGTCAAAGGGCGTCCCATCGTATCTCCGGAACCAATAGTCGGATCGGAAAAATTCAACCGGCATTCGAGAGAGCTCATCGAGATGCATGAGATGCAATATCGGTTGGTGCCCCAGAAAATGTTTGTGGGGCAGGGCAGTGCCGGTTGCAGCATTTGGGGAAAGTTTTTTGCAACTCTATCTCTGAAATGTATTCTGTTTGTCTATTTCTTCAGATTTAAAAAAAAAAATCTCAGAAAATGTACAGATTAAGTTAGAATGTCAAACGATCTTGATAGAATGTTAAAAGATTTTCATGTTTTGTAAATTTTGAGATAGCCATTTTGTTTGCCATGTTTTTTTTTGTATCTATGGTTCAGTTTTCTAGCCTCTAGGTTGATATCCTGATATTCTGTTTTTTTTTTTGTCGTGAACAACTTTTTAACTTTTTTCGGCCAAAAACTGCCGAACATGACCTCAGTTAAACCACTAAAACTTGTGGCCTGAAATGACCTAAAACATATTTTTTTCAGCAGTTTTTTGAAATTGATGTTTGGAGAGGTACTGAAAATTTCGAGTCGAAATTTGCAGCCGTTTCTGAGTTATCAGCGGAAAACCTTAGGGGGTAGCTCCTTGCCCTCTCCCCCCAATGGATCTCGGGTTATTGAATAAACAGGTTTATATACACCGTTCCACTGAAGTAATGCATATCCCGGATCAACACTGGTGAATGTGAATGAGCAAACGTATTGTATTGCATTTCAATTCTTACTTTCATATGAGAGGCGCATTTCATTCTGCCAACGTGTTCCGCTCTAAGCTCGCCGGCTGTCCGAGTGAATCGGCAGGTAGTGCCCCGCGGCATGGTAATTTGATGAGACATTCCATCTATGGGCGCAAAATGACCTTGTAGTCGGCGCGCCCTTAAGCCCCAATAAACAAACAAACAAGAGCCACCCCCGTTCGGTTCCACATCCGGCATCCGTCTTCGTTATCAGAAGGTACTGCAGGCGTATAAGCATAGGCGACTCGAGCTGATGACTGCCTCTGAATCGAGATGTATGATGCGGTTATTTGATAAAAGAAAGAAAAAAAGAGAAAAAAGTTGACATCTCTTCGACATGCAAATTGTGGTGAAGCCTATATATGCTTATTAATTTAAAGCTATTGCTAATATATATTTATTTTTGGATTTCGCGTCATTCAAATGTCGAGGAAAGGTCAACTGTTTCTCTATTTTATCTCTATTAGCTTCATGATGTTTCTCGCAAGAGCGCTCCAAAGAATGGTGATGCATATTTTCATTGGTTGAAAAGACTTTCATGCGGTGTATTTTTGAAGTCTATACATAAAGGAAATTATTCTTACCTAGCCGGATCCTAATATACTTCTAATATACGTTTCAAACATTTGCTATATTACATTGAGGCTAAAGAACATCGTAACATCGTATAAGTAAACAAGAGAATGCATGTAAATTATTTCGTTACAGAGCATGCATATTGCATAATGTAGCCAACAAAAATGGACATGAACATTTTGAATGTAATTGTACCAATAGTTGGAATGCCATAAATCTCGAATTCGATTTGCAAAAATAGAAACACGTTTTAATATAAGTTTGTTTTTTTTTCTGGTCAAAGCTACACACATTACTTGTGTAAACCTCGAGAAGACATGAAATTCTCAAATAAACAAAACCAACATCTAACCTCTTTTACTCACCAATCTGCTGAGCTGCGTCCCGTCGCTGCTATATCGGTCAGTGGTGCCGCGCGGGGGCCGGAGGCCGGTTCAGGCCGGGTCGCGGCGTCTCGCTGCTGGTCGGGCTCGGGCCGGGAGGAATCTGACGGCGCGGCGGGCCAGCGACAGTCACTGCAGCGCGTCCGGCCGACCCGATAGGGCGGGCGCCGCCGCCGAGCCGTGTCACCGAGCGGTGCTGGTGACCGCCGTCACCGAGCGCTATCGACGCCCTGGTCACCGCTGACCTTCGGCGGCCAGTCTGGAGCTGCAGTCTGATTCTGGACCCAGTCTGTAGTGATCCAGATGGCAGTCGGACAGATGCCAGACAAAAGCCAGTCTGCAACCAGTCTGCAGTCATTCAGTCAGTCCTTAACCACTTCTTTAGCTAGTCTGTAGTCAGTCAACAGCTAGTTAATCTGTTACCAGTCTGTAGTGAGTCAGAAGCCAGTCTACAGACAGACAGCTGTCAGTCTGTAGCCAGTCTGTAGTCGAACAGTAAAATCAGTCCAAAACTAAACAACAGCAAGTCTTGAAGTCACTTGCAGTCAGCACCCAGACAGCAGTCCAACCGAAATTCGGTCCGAAAAACAATCGATCCTCTTATACTAAAAAGCGCTTCTGATTAAACCGCAAGACCATAAATCGGAGAAGGGCCATAAATCGCGGAGTGGAAGCGCGAACCACGAGGTCAAGGGTTAGCCCAGATCTGTTTACGCGTTAACTGTTCGCATTACGCTCCAAAGAGTTTTTGCTCTAAACTGCAACTGTGACGCTAACCAGGTTGACGTTAATGCTATCGCGGAACCGGCTTGCGGTGACAGGGCCTCTGGCCCCTATCACGCAGCGCTTTTATAACTCGCCGTTCGGGTTAATTGCAAACGGCGATGTGGCTGGCATGTTTACGGTATGATTGTGCGCCGCCACGCGCCAAGTGAAGATTGAGTCCATTGTGCGTCGGGAAGGAGCAGATAATTGGGAAAAAGGTAAGAAGACTGCTGCCATTCCGACCCAGCCTCACCTAGTGGTGATAATGAACAGGACACGCCTCCAAAGATTGAGTCCGAGAAAGCTTTTAGCGAAAATCATTCAGCGTGATTTTGTCGGATCTTTGCAAATTAGCTCGCAAAGACATCGATGATATTTTCAGTCACAAACTTGCATTACAGACTAACGGCTATATAGTGTTTTTCTGGTTCGATTTTGACTGAGTACATGCAATGGTGACTTGGTGGTGACTATATGAACTGACTAAATCCATTCTTTTTATTGTCCGTGGTTAGAGAAAAAGAACAATGGTCCCCAGATGGTGAAAAGACTCATCCCATGACGGTACCGACCAGTCGTATATGTAAGGGATTTGGAAACTATAAGAAGCAATCCTAAAATACCAATAATTGATTCAAATAGTTTTTGTCAACAGTTCAAGAAGGTAGTGAATTTGTGAATTCGCTTAATTCGCTTATTTGCTTTTTGTGTGGCTGTCTCAAACTGATATGATAGCAAATAAAAGTCAAGGCTATACTTAATTAAAAGCAGCTTATCACACCAAGTTATGCCAAAGGCTCTCAGCCGATCCTGCGGCCGCCTTTCATCTGTATGACGTCACTGAATGACACAGCGGTGACATCACAGTAGAGGCAGGGTGAGGTGGCGGTTACACTCAGAAGGAGCGGCCTGTGGTCAAGGTCACTCGGCTGATCCCAAACGTAAACATCATGACTCATGGCCGGAACTGAGACTGCATCATATCCTCAGTCCGCAGTCGTCAACACCGAGTTGGTAGCAGAGTTTCTAAATTAGTCCTTGCATGGTGATGTGTTATTCCAAGTAAATGGCTTCTGAGACACTGTCATAGAAAATAGGGAAACCGTTTTTCCGTTGGTTGTGGTAGTCAGTCTCTAAGGTCTGTTTAGCCTCGAATAATTATCTTTTTCTTGCATAAAATATATGCGTACAAATGACCTAGTCATGTTTTCAGCTCTCAATACAAGCAGACGGTCAACACGTGCACACAAGCCTACCTGATTTCTTCCGTGGTCCGTGCTCTCTTCCTTCCACTAGTACACCAGAACCACCCTCCACGTCGTTCGCCCCGGCTACACTGCCGACCCGGGCCGGCGGGCCGCCCCCCCCCCCCAATCCCAGAGGGGGGTGTCTGTGACGTCACGCACGGGTTATTGTTCGGCACGTGCCGGCAACGGGCGAGGCATAGACGGCCAGCCGGGACAAAACACGCCACGTCTGTCTGACAGGTCTATGGCGCCCGTATCCGCGCTGCACACGAGAGGAGCTGGGCCGATAGTCAATCGGGAGGCCGATATATCGGAGAATGTGGACGGAGGAGGTGAAAACAGGCTTCGTGGAAATATAAAGAAGTAATTTTGGTTTAGAAAATGGAAATACAGCTGCTGCATCGAACCCCCAGAGAAACCATGCCTGAAACACAGTGTGGATTATCAACAAATGGAATTGCTTCTTGGAAATATTGTGCTGCTCAGTCGAGTCGAACAACAAAAAGTTCTGACTTCTGATCTCGAGAAATGTTTACATCTTAGTCGGCTTTGAGGAAGGCAAACATGGAAATAATGTGATTATGTTGTCCATTCGTAGCGCCGGGACTTTGAGAATTTGTGTGTGCAGTTGCATATAGAGCCCAGGTGTTGGAGCTGTTTTCTATGACTTGTAAGATTTGCGTCTATAATGATCTCTTAACCCGCGCCGGGCAGGGGGGTGTTTGAACACACACACCCCCCCCCCCCTTCGGTTTTTCGCAGATATCTAAAAAACGGCGGCGCTCCTTTTTGGCACACCTATTTGTGCATTTTTTCCGCACATGTTGTGAAAAGTTCAGACCCAGGTCGCCTTACGTCAGGTCACCAGGTCACGCCAAGTGACCTCACCTCAGAAAAAGTAAGAATGCTCGTCATAGATACACCGATTGATCGATTGCCCTCAAACTTTCAGCGATTGATTAGAGCAACATTATCTATAAAATGTATATCTCGAAATTTTGATATCGGTGACCTAAGGTCAGGTCAATTTTGCGGCCTCCCCATTATAAGTCAATGGGAGAAAATTGAAAAGCGTCTGTTTTGCACGAACGCTATTCTAGACACACTCAAACATCGAGATGTAGGTAAAATTGACACACTGAACCGGAAAATGGCAACTGTGACCCATGGTTATGTCTCCGAGGTCATCTCAGGTCACGAACAGAATCCAGAAAAAAAAAACAGAAAACAGAACAGTTTTTTCGCTAATAACTTCTGATAGAGGCGTGCTAGAGCGCTGTAAATGCCTTAGATGTGTTTGGCTCGACATTCCGGATCGACTGACATGCAACATGACCTTTTCCGGCCAGGTCATGACCTTGACCTGAGGTCAAATTTTCAAGTTGACCTTTCAAGGTCAAATCATAGTTCATTCGACGCGTCTCGACGAGAGGAACACGATGCTGGCAAAAGTAATGTCATTGCTCTTTTGAGTCAAAAGTTATTGCCGAAAATATACTTTTCGTAAAAACGGCTATTTTTGGAGTTTTTGCCCTCTGGAGGCTAAACCGTTGAACTGAGGTCAAACCTGAGAACATTACTCAGAAAGGTCTGAGGGCTATCGAATGCGCTTTTCCGCGGCGCTGTAGCTCTATCGGTTCCCAAGATAGCCGTCGGCAGTTTCCAAAATGTTGAAATAGTCAACATTTTTTTCTCTCTCTCTCTCTCTCTCTCTCTCTCTCTCTCTCTCTCTCTCTCTCTCTCTCTCTCTCTCTCTCTCTCTCTCTCTCTCTCTCTCTCTATCTCTCTCTCTCTCTCTCTCTCTCTCTCTCTCTCTCTCTCTCTCTCTCTCTCTCTCTCTCTCTCTCTCTCTCTCTCTCTCTCTCGCTCTCTTTCTCTCTCGCGGGCCAAGCCCGAATAGTGCGTAGCTTCAGCACTGCCGGCGCGCAGAATGGCTAAATGCGACAACAATGAAGAGTAAACGGTGTACATCAGAGCCGGTTTGCCAGCAGCGGACGGTATTTGGGGGGGGGGGGTCTGGCGAGCCCCGTGGCCACGTCAGCTTGGCTGTTGTGTTTGGCGCGGCCGGCCTGCGCGTCGTACCTCCTCTGACACGGCACGGAAGGAGGGGCTGATGGGAAGGATGAGACGATAACGCAGAGATGACGGAAGGTAGGGACAGGGAGACATTCAGCGGCGAAACACCAGGGGAGTTACCGCTGCCGCTATGGCCTCTTCTCAGTGGCGCTCAAATACTGTTTATAGCGCGAAAAGTTTCATATACCTACCCGATTGGTATGAGTACGGAATTCGTCTCCTGTAATATCGTCGCCTGGCAAAGACGGCTGCCATTTTATAGCCATTGTCATCAAAAGGTAGCCTCTTTCAAACATCACTGAAAGAGCGCGTCTGGCATGCCGTTGTAACTGAGCGGACTGTCAGGTGCTAGAATGTTCCAGGGTATTCTTGGTACCTAGGTACCGCAATAACATCTTCACAGCTCGTATTCATCCAGTCGCCCATATGATCCTCACTGAAGTCTCCCGTGCCTGTAGAACGCCGGGATTCACATGGTCGCAGCTAGTTCTTAGGATAGTACATACCATTTCCTATTAGCTCATACCAATGGGCATCGCTCATTCTCAATAACAACAGCCAAAAGCACCGACTGGTGCACATAATCACCAACTTCATCAATAATTTATCTGAAATTTTCAACAAAACATACTCGGCTCGACGAATGAACGCAGGCAACCAACTCGCACGCCTGCTCCCATGCCCCCTGTCATCCCCCTATCATCCCCCATGTGTGATGCTACAGACCACGCGGCTGGGCCCACCACCAATCTAACCAACAGACTTTCGAGTATACTCGTATCCGGTGGGTAGGGCACAAGCGTAAATGGAAGCAACCCAGCACCTTTGATGACCTTTTTTCTGGCCGTCATGTCCGAATCTAGTCAGTGACGTATAATGTTGTTCTTGCGTCACCAGCAGTGGCGGCGGAACACCTTCAATTAAGGGGGGGGGCACTGCCGACTTTTTGGTCCCATTCTTTTCATGCAACGCCCATAGGGCTAATGTCAAAATGCCAAAATCAAAGGGGGCACGGTGCCCAGGTGCAGGTGCCCCCGTTTCGCCGCCTATGGACTCACCAGCCATTATCAGTAATGGCCTGAGCGATGACGAGCTCAAGCATCTAATCGCCGTTTGACTGCAATTACGGTGATTAATTCGCCGCACGTGCTCGTCGAGGGGGTATTCTGGCGCGCCAGAGCCGATATTAGCGCGGGAAGTGCGGTGTTCGCCATGCCGGGGTCATGTTCTAGAAAAACATGGAGGAATTATGCTAACGATAGGGATTGGGTCCTCTGAGTCAGACCGTGCTGTGTGTGGTGAGAGTAAGACAGACAGACAGACAGACAGACAGACAGACAGACAGACAGACAGACAGACAGACAGACAGACAGACAGACAGACAGACAGACAGACAGACAGACAGACAGACAGACAGACAGACAGACAGACAGACAGACAGAGAAGATGTATTGTTTTGAAAATAATTAATTTGATTTGTAACCCCACTATTGAATATTGGTAGCTTTGTCATTTGTCGGAGCTGCCGTGTAGCTGTACGATAAACTACCTACATGTTGATAAAAAATGGATGAAACGTGCTTCTTTCGACCTAATTAGCAATAACACATGACCTATCACTTATATGCCTGAGAAGCAGCTACATTGTTTACACTTATAACGTGGTAGACGTGATTTATGCCAGAGTTAATTGCAGGATATTGCTCATCAGCTCATGACTCATCGAACAGCAAATGATAAAACTATGATAACATCTCAACGTGGCCCACAAAATGATCGGCGCTCCGACGCCGCATTTCTGGTAGTCACAGCAAATACATATTTGAATAAATGTTATTTTCAATTGAATCATCCATCTTACGATCAACCTAACAAAGAGCGTCCTACCCCTGTGTGGCCGCGGCTCCGGCCAGGTTGTCCGACCCCACGAATGCACCGCACACCTACCCTCGCCCGGCGGCCGAGTACGAGTAATAGGGTGTCTCGGGCAGGGCCAACTCCGTCCCCGGTGGCCGGCCTGTTCCGACTACAAACACGAACACCAATATCGGCCGCTGATTGGTCTATATCGGCTGACAGCAACAGCAGGGAGCGTGCCGTGCGGCCGCTGCTGTTCACCGAACACTGACCCGCGCAGGTCACTGACGGACTCAGCGGGAAATTGTCACCAGGGAATTGCTTACTACTGTTAACGCCAGACCCCTTGAGACCCTAATTTTTCGCGATTTCTTTTAAATGCGTGAAGGAATTTCAACCAAGCTCAGGACATGGCCGTTTCAAGACAGGCCGAAACTTTTACAATTAAGATATTTTATCGCCATTTCAATATTTCAGGCACTTGTCATTGACTCGTAATGTTAAATTTCGAGCAAGATTTTCATCCGGTGTGTAGAGGCTATCACCAGTCAGTCTGTGATACGTTATGACGTCACAGCTAAGCCCCGCCTCTGTGGTCTTGGCCTGCGGCGGTTTCGGGCCGGCGCGCGGTCACTCTCGCTGTGGCGGGGAGCGGGGACGGGCGACGGTCGAGCGGTGCCGAAAGCCGGCGGAGTTGTGCGTAGCGTCTTGGCTGACAGTGCCCAGAGAGCGACATGATGACTAAGGAGTCATAAATGCTCAATGCGCATTGCTTCTACAATGCTGATATGTTCGCTGATATTTTTTTTTTTATATAAGCTGCATATGACGGGCAGATGGCATATAACTGACATAAGGTTAGGAAATATTCACCTGTATTTAAAGCCTATGGCGTTGCAGATAATGCGATAATGGGATGTCGGATGTCACCAAGTAGCTGCCGATTTGTACATCGCTATGCAACCATCGAACAACGCAATAATAAGTTAATTGCCTGAGCTTCACATCATACGGCTCGCTCGTATTTCAAACAGATACCCTACATCGAAAATCGTATTTGTTAGGAATCGTTAACGTTTGTTCGAAGCACGGCTGAGTAGTAGGTTGAGGAGTGATGGTCCTCTTGGTCCTATATACAAGAGTCAACAAGAGCCTAACATTTACTTGACCGTCTGCTGCAATTGACTCAGCACGTGAAGCGTCAGCGAAATTCATAGTCCTTCACAGATGGCAGGGGTGTCGTTTGTACAGAGGTCGCTGATGGGCACGGGTCAATGCCGCAGTCGTGGGCGGAGCCTAATGTCATATGACGTAGAAAGCCTCTATCCAGGATGGAAAAACAGTTAACATTACGAGTCAATGACAAGTGCCTGAAATATTGAAATGGCGATAAAATATCTAAATTGTAAAAGTTTCGGCCTGTCTTGAAACGGCCATGTCCTGAGCTTGGTTGAAATTCCTTCACGCATTTAAAAGTAATCGCGAAAAATTAGGGTCTCAAGGGGTCTGGCGTTAACAGTAGCTTGTTAGATGGCAGTTTTTGATCAATTTTCAGGCATACATAAATAGATAGCACGTCTTACAGTCGGGCTTCAAGAATCAAAGCTGACACATCTTTTATTCATTTAGTTACCCACAGTTCAAAAGATAACAAGATTTCAGGGAAATCAGCAGCGGAGGCCTCTGCCTTTGTTCTGAAGAGGCGGTACTACGCTTCAGTGCAATGTTTTATAATCAAGTAATGAGCTAACAGCATCTGCCAAACAACGCGCATTTCGAGGAAACAAGGAACGGGGCTTATATAAGTATTTGTGTCTGGAAAGACGTTAAACTCAAAAAGAGAATGCCTATTCGTCATCTGTGCATGCGTAAAAAAAGAACATCTTGCAAGTGGTATGGTGACGCTTTGGCGTCGGTCTCAGTGCTATAGCCACTGACACTGTAGTGTCTGTGTGTCTGTGTGTCTTAATTGGTATCCAGCCAGTGTGTCAGAGTCTTCGTCTCTATGCGGCTTTGTCAGTGCACGTATGTTTGTGTCAGTGCTCGTGCCCGGATCAGCATGTCTATTTCAGTTTGCGTCAGATTCACTGTCGGTATCAGTAAGCTTGGCCATTTCAGTGTTGCTTCAGTGTCAGTGTCAGTGTCAGTGCGCTTGTCAGTGCCTTTGTCCGCATGTCCCACATGTACTCTGCAATCTGCAGGATATTCTCCTTAGGGAGCAGCGAAGTGGAACGGGAGGCGAGAGATCCCAGGTCACCACATCTTGCGGATGTGGAAGAGATTTCTAGGATGTCGCGTCGTGCAGCCCGTCCTATCAGCACATTTTCCGGCGCAGAATGTGTTATACGTACCTACTTTCTACGAACATCAGCCTTCGAGCCCGACGGGTCCACCCAAACTGACGCTGTGGTTGGTATGTTCACCTACGCGAAACAAAAAAAAAAACAGCTAATTGTTATGAACAGGTCTGTTATCAGCGAGCTCGAAGGGCGAAACTAAACTTTCCTATATATGTTGCATGTTGATGGGAAATCTTAGCATGAGCGATTGGCACAAACCTGCCAGGCTCGACGGTTTTCAGTGGTTCAGATCTTCGGAACTGTGAAATGCACATGCACAGTGTACATGGGCCCGTCTGATAAACTGTCTCCTATCCCATAAACATCATCCCTTTTACATTGATGTTGGCTGCTCTAGATGAATCGTCTTCGGGTCCATCACGATAAATTACAGGTTCTTAATAAAATAAATATGGAATCAGCTTGCTTTAAATAGCTACAGAAATGATATAAATAGCGCTAAGACTTTACTTATTGACGTTGGGCAAAGGACACTGGGCATTAGGCACGCACCTCCCACCTTGCGGGCGACGCTGTTATGTGTCGCGGTCAGATGTAGTTATATGCTCAAAAGCCGTGCCTCGTTGCAATGCTCCCAATATTAGGTGACGCCGTCTCGTTGAGGTTTGTGTGGATCAGTGCTCCCTTTGGCATTGATTTGGCTCGGAGGCCGGGATGTCTCCGAGGGTTCTAGGTGCGGGCCCGTCGGGAACAGTGCTGCCACCTAGGCCCGGGCGACCGGCTAACAGCTACATATAACAGCAATCCCACTGGGAAGTCCAGCCACCAAACCTGCAGCTCGGCCGATATGGCCTCTGGCGGCAGTCTATGTCTATCTACAAACCAACCAGCCACTGTTTCTCAGGACCTTGCTTGAAGGTAATTCAAAGTCCATAAAGCTAGATTGGATCTCATTTCAGACCAGTCTGTGCCGGAAGGCGGCCTAAAATCAGCCGGTGGAATGTTGATGACGCTTTCTGTCCTCCCGATTCTCACCGTGCTAGCAACTTCTTATGCTTGATCATACTATTCTGATCCAGGCCATTGGACCCATTGGACAGCTGCGGTGGCGCTGGGTAGCTCCATGACTTTTCGTAAGGGCAAACCTTTCCAAGCAGGGTAACCACTTGAGCCCGGCAGAATGACCTGTTCCATCGGGGAACTCCCGTTCCAGAGTAATGGATTCAAACGCTTCGACGCCACATTCACGTCTTTAAATGTCCGCCTCGGAGTATATATTCTCTCAAGGCACATAAATGAAATAACGTTTCAAATGAGTGCTATTCATAAAGCGTTGCCCACCATTTTACTTTTGCATTATGTAGGCATTTATCATTATCGTTTACGTTCCCATATAAGACAAAGCTATATGACCCGCATGATCGAATATCTGTCAGCATTCACACCTATCCAAATACATCGGCGATCAATGACCTATCCCCACTTCCAGCAGCAGCTCAGCTGCACCCAATACGCGGCCTATCTCGGCGCCATGGCGCTGCACCAACTGCGGGAAAGCCCAGGGAAAGCCCACTTATAACCGACTGATAGCATTATCCGCGGCAGTTCATAACAGTCACGGGGTGGATTTATGTTCTCTGGACCCGAGCCAGGGCAGTGGGGGAGAAGGAAAGCAGGTCTATGGATTCCCCGCGGTGCTGATGTATGACTTTTGCTCGGAATCGTGGACCGGTCTCTGTAAGCCAACAGATGTTGATTGTGTATGTTATTCATATCTGGAATTAATAACTTGGCAATGCGGCCTGCTTCTTGGCTTAGTTTTCTGACTGTCGCGGCTATTTTTGAGTGAGAAGTCGTTTTTGGTCCCTCCGCCTGGTCTTAACAGCCCTTTGTCTTATCCCACTGGCACCAGATACCCTTCCCGCACCCCTTTGATCCCTGAGAATCAATCCCACCATTTCCGCTGACCAGGCGGTGGTCCGATGGCCCCGTCCCCGATTCCTTGTGGCCACACCGACGGGCCACGGGCCACGGGGCAAGAAGGCAGTGGCCGGCGGGTTTTTCGCCCCGGGGCGATTTGTGCCGGTCCAATTGCCTTCCAGGAGACCGGTCAGCCACCAAACAGAGAGAGAGATACGCTGAGCGACAGACGACTTCCGAAGACCTCAGACAACGAGCATGTAAACAAAGTAATGGAGAGTCACTAACCGTGCCGGCGGTCACTTTGATATCCTTTCAGTTGACATATTGGATAAACATGTGATATGTCTATTGCGATGCATGTTTGATGGAGTCATTCTTTGTTTGTTTATAAGTTTTTTTTTTCTGAATGCTATAGTGGTAGAGCTGGTGGGTGCAATATAGGTGGATAACGGAAAGCGAAATATTCAAAGAACTTCAACACAACCTTGAACCTATTTGTGCTAGTCCGCAGGATAGCTCATGTCAATTTCGTTAAAATGACCCTAGCAATCTGTTCTACGACACGACGATAATTTGTCGTAAATGGCGAGTGGAACGTTTGTTTCCGTTATCAGAAAAGACAAATGTCGCTGAGGATAAGCTGGAGAAATATGAAGAGGTTTCAGAGTTGAGGGAAGTTGAGAGGGATGAGCTGGACAAGTTTGTTCTTGAATTCCTATAAAGATGGATCGATGACGTTTTATTCCTGTTCATCAGATGATCTCTGGTAGCCTCATCAGTAATGCTGTTTTCAAAACAAACTGCAATTCACAAAACATCATACAGGTAGCTCAGGTAAGTGCCCTGTGGTCGAGGCTCGAGCAGACTCTGTTTTAGTTATCAAAGTTACTTCATTATCATATTAGATAGAGGTTTTTACGATAAGATTACCTAAATCTCAGCAAACGTTATTAACGTCTTCCGTTGATGGGCGTTTTGTGTTTTCAGCGAAGTCAAAGAGCGTAACACAAAGGAGCTGAACAAGACCAACAGTAGGCTACTGTTAAAAACAAATGTTTATAAAATCAACAAACATGATCGTAAGACCATACGGTGATAAGTGATTACGTGGACCATTATGAAATGCTATACGATAAGCTCTGCATTGGAAATAACACCTTAGATACCCAAATAAACTTTCAGCCATTCATGGTAAAGCATTGAGAGGAAAGATAGAAAAATTTATGATACACCATCTGTAAGGCATGCATTGTCAAATCATCTCTTTTATCACATTTAAGCTATTCAAGCTCAAGACGCATTGCATCTCTTAACTTTAGGGTTCACCATGGTTGTGTTGCTGAGGTTTGAAGAATTAAGGCAATATAATGTCAGTTCAGTTTTGTTATTGCTGTGTGGCGGGAGACATGCATTGCGGTGGGCCAAGTCTGAGCCTACCGTTTATTTTACCATTTGCCCATGAAATATTAAGAAGCCATGAATGCACCTATCCATTAGAAAGTCGTGTCAAACACCCCTTTGGGTGCCACTGGCGAAGTAACAGTCAAATTGGTGTCGACACGTCACGGAAGTGACGGGGGCCGGCACGCGACATCACAGTAGACGTAAATATTTAATACTTTCATAACCTCGCATGACTGACACTGCCTGTTCTTTATAATCTTTTCACGTAGCGACAGAACCTTGGTGCAGCAAGACACCAGATTTACTTACAAAGGCAGTGGTAAATGTCTAAATGAATGATTTTTACTTTACTTACCTCCAAAGATCTATTAGTGTCGATCAGACAGGACCACAAAAACGACCGCCTATCTGGCACAATCGTTTTATCACCTAGCAAAAGGGGTAAGCATCGGCCGTCTTTGTAGGCGGCCCTGGTCAGCTGCTCTCTGACCAGGGACCGGTGGTGGTCGGTAGGCAATTACCTCCAACAAAGCACGCCCCTCGCCGCGGAGACGTGCTCTCAATGAGGCTGACCTTGACCCTGCCCGGCCGCCCCCGGCTCTGCAGAGGGGCGGGGAGGAGTATAACGGCCCTCCTGGCGAGCGGGCCGACCACTGTTCGGTCAGAGCCCGCCGCGGTGAGAGCGTCTCGCCAGTGCTTACTCAAACGTGTGTGGGTCGCGGGATGACTAAAACGTGGACAAGGTGTAGGGCCTCTCGCGGGAAGGCGTGCTTCAGGTGGGGCGTCCGCCGTCCAGCCGGATGAACTCCACAAGTTTGTTCGCTTGCTGTGATTGCTTCCGGGTATTGCGACTTAACTAAGTATGTGCATCTCTGGAGAAATTCAGCAGCGAAAATCCCGCTCTGATCCGGCGTGAGTGAACGATCGAGCAACGGCCGTATTCAAATTTCCACCCGGTTATCTGGGTCGGCATCACTCTGCGTCTGCTTACGCTGACAGCGCTGGCGCATCCGGGTGTCATCCTTCGCTCAGCCGAACGGCGGCTGTCACAACAATCTCAGCAGGCGCATAGATCACGGTCCGCTCCCTGAATCAGCGCGCCGACCCGCGCACCGGTCTCCGACCGCTCCAACCGGCCGCGGTCGGGCCGTCGGGCCGAGCAGTCGGCTCCCGGCCGTCGGCAGGCTGAGGTGTCGGCAGCGACGCGCCACGGCTGACCTCGTCGCTCTCGACGCGGGCTATCAGCCGGCGGCCTCCCAGTCGAGCTCTGGTGACCGTGTAAGAAAGGACCCACACCTCACGGCCGCGCTGTGGTCTTTCGCTTTCTCCGACGTACGCACGAGCTGAGTCTCACCCAGCTCTGTGATTGCGGACTCTTATTTTGTCGCACGGTGCGTGTGAGGGTGATTCTCCGAACTGCCTGGAGGCGAGGACGCCAGTGCACACCTCTCCGTCGCCTCGTCCCCTCTCGAGGGCCAGCTGGAGTGCGGCAACGCTCGCCCACAGCTCGCGGCGCGATGACGAACATCAGCGCCACGCCGCTCTCGATGCACGAAGTAGAGCTGTTTGCCGACTACCCGCCGGAGCTACTACACTTCGCCGCCGCCTGCTGCATCCTCTACATCATCGTCGGGATCCCGGGAAACGCCATCACCATCGTGGCGCTGTGCAGGTACAAAAAGGTAAGTCCTGCTGAGAGCGGTCCGTGACCAGCTGTGGCGCACGCGGGGGGGGAGGAGGGGGGACTGCCAGAAGTGTTCCGGCACGGGATTGAGGTATGGTGTAAGCAGAAATGTCAAGTGCGTGTCGATTGCAGCTAAGCGGGGACTCTGTTTAAACGAGTTCTTGAATGTGCTTTTGCTGCAATTGAAGTGTGCCAAATCAGTTATAGGTATGTTTTAATCTGATACTTGACACCTGTTCTTGAAGTCACGCCAACTGTTTTGAGTTATTTTTAAGCATATGCTTTCCTAGATTGCTTAGTTTTCTGGGAGAACGCAACTTTTTGTTCCTGACACGGTCTCATATTAGATGCCAACCCTAGGAACTTTTATCCCTCTTTAATTGGCTGTGCACTTATTGAAAGCGCACTGTTCGTTGACCTCATCTGACCAGCTCATTAGCAAAGTCGGAAGGAGCAGCCATTCAGAGGCAGCCACACAGCCGGCCCACTCCTGCAGGGCTCTGGTGGCTAGCCTGTGTGCGAGTGGTGTGCTTGCTTCCCCGACAAATCACATTACCGAGACAAACTAGCGGGCTACTGCGTCTCCGTCTGGTCGGTCAGAGCCGGACACAGTCAATGGGACACGTGTCCCCGGACACGGGACACGCTCTATCGGCGCTGTCCCCCGGAGACCGACAATTAGTGGGTCCGTCTCCGGGGCTGGACAGTAGGCGGACTCACTACGGGGCTCATCAGTGGGCGGATTATATGCTTAATTGGTGGCGTTCGCAGTGAACTAGACACTTGGCCCAAAGTGGACAACATCCGGTGGACCGTGGGTTTAAATTGGCGAAGGTAAAACTGGACACATTATAGATTGAAGACGGTGGATAGTTGGCACAATGGAGATCGGCGGTGGGAGTCGATGGTTTGGTCGATCAATGGCGATTGGTGTCCCGTGGTCGATGGGAGGTGAGGGTGGTCAACGGTCGGCTGGGGTCGGTGGTCAGCGCTGGGACGGTCGTGGTAAAGGCTCGGTCCCACCGGGCGGTAACGGGACGCTGGGAGCAGAGAAAGGCGGGGCTGTAGCGGACAGTCATCTGTCATCTGTGACGGACAGTCATCTGTCACAGCCGTCACGGGTGACGGCAGCAGGGTGCCAATAGAGCTGTCATGGCTGGGCTACGGAACACTGATGGCGCTCAGTGTCGGACTACGGACCAAGGATCCCGGACCACGGACCACGAACCTCGGACTAGTGAACACGGACACTGCTTTCTCACGATAGGAGTATTTACCAAAGCCAAACTTCCCGGCGCTTAGCTGCAAGTGGTCAGAATTGTCAATTGCACACGATTCAAGTATACACAGGCGTTTAAGATTGATCGCAACCTTTTAGTTGATCAAAAGTCAATATTTTCGATTACAGGGGCGGATCCAGCTCCGAGTTTTTTTTTTGGGGGGGGGGGGGCAAACCATAACAATTTATCGATTCTTTCCATGCCTCGTCCATAGGTGTAATGTTAAAATTATGCCGTTTGGGAGGGGCAAATGCCCATTTTGCCACCCCCCTGGATCCGCCACTGTTCGATTATAAAATATAATAGAAATAAAGTTCGCATTCGAGCAAATGTGGGAAACAACCTTGCACAACAGAAACGTTATTGAGAGTCATCAGTTGCCTGAAACTCGTCTAAGGAGGATGACCTCCATCTTCCTGGAAGTGTCGTAGGATCTTCCCGACGCGACCAACAGGAAGTGGTCTGTCAGACGAAACACGTGACGGGAATAATTCAACGCGCCGACCCCAGGTGGGGCACAACAGATCAGATAAGTTCATCCGAGGCCGACACACTAGGAAAGGCGCAGGAAAGGGTGTCAGTAAACTCGACTGATGAGACAGCTGCCATGCACTGCAAATTACATGTTTTCGCCACGTATTCGATATTCATGATCTCCAAGTGCTATGGACGACCGTTGGGAAACGTTAGTCCTTTTATGACAATTAAATCCACGTTTATCTCTAGATTTTCCACGTTTATCATTAGCTTATTCACATTTAGTTGTGGCTAGATTATAAACTTATCCTGTAATAGCCCCTTTTCCAGAATGGTTTTTAAATGACGTCCATCAACAATGATTAAATATGAGTCGCAGCTAGACAATGGCATCAGCTTCTGGTTAGAAGACCATAAAGGAAGAATTTGGCAAACATGCCAGATCCTAGAGCTTCAGAAGAATGGCGATGCTTGAGCCGCGAATTGCAGGACCCTTGGGGATAAACAGATGAAATCAGAGTCAGCACCCTGGGCTGATGTGTTTAAACACACGCCCACTAAGCGCTGAGCGGGATAAGCGAATCACCGCAAGGCATTGGCTGGGAGCGCTGTTTTACATTCACGGATACACCATCTGACGAATATTCTGCGGATTAAAACGACGCTGCCGGATTAAAACGAAGAGCAGTTGACGAGAATGCTAGGAACTCCAATTCAGGGGAATTTATATCATCGTCCTTTGCGAGTGTAATATGCAAAATGAAATATGAAAATAAAGTAATTGTTCTGTGCCAAATCGCTCAACGATTAGCTGATTAAGGTTCTTACAGACTTCTATAATCATTGTCGTAAAGTGTTTGTACAGTACTTCCAGGCACAAAACCTACATACAAGCTGTACTCATGAGCCATGCATTCCAGCAGGATAAGACTGACCTATGATAAAATACCTGATGATAATATCGCTTATTGGCTCATCCTATATTACTTCGACTATACCTCAATGCAGCACGCACAGTAAATCAGGACAACTAAGCGTTAGATGCACACATTTAACATAATCCTGACAGCCTGATCGCTGAATGGTTTTATTTCAGGGCATCGTCTTATTGTGCCTTGCGTACCATAGCAAGTTGAACTCCGAAGGATCTAACTTAATATCCGTTTCAAAAAGTCCCGTTTCCTCCAGCATCATCTTATTGGAGCATTGGTCAATTCATTGGCATCTCGCTCCAATCGTCCGATTGGGAGATAGGATGAGACATTCCACCTCACCGAGAGAGCGTTAGACCAAATATCAGCGAGCGAGGCAAGGCTTTGATATTTGACATACGGTAGATCCCTTCAGTGGGACCACGGCACACTGATGCGTTTTAAATTGGGTTGGTGCTTTGCTGGTGCTTCGTGACTGCAAATGCGTGAG
>NW_024883603.1:0-61248 GCF_019059575.1 Amphibalanus amphitrite
AAAACAGAGTTGGAATCGGAACGATATCACGACTCTGAAATCATGTTGTCCTCTAGTGTCGGAGAGGATAGGGGGGTAGTGGGGGAGGTGATCGGTAACCATCCCCCCCCCCCCCGCCTGCCGTCGCCACTAAGTGCTCGGTGTCCCATCACCGGACTAACCACTCGGGAACGATCAGATACTCTGTCTTCATCGTTCTCACCCGTGTCCGGCCGACGAGGGGCGATGAGACAACGCAGCGGTACAATGGCTGAAGGGGAGGGATATCTTACGGGGACGTATAGCAGTGATTGTTGCACAATTAGACACATAATTGTACATGTTCTTCGTACCTATCTCGACGGAGACTAAACATCTTTTTACCATCAGCTATCCGCCTTCACACAGTCTAAACAAAATTGCATATTTGTTGATAAGCTGGACAACAGTGTGGTAGCATCAATTTAAACGCTTGAGTAGCAAAAGCATACCTTTTCATCTTCATTATTCCATACACACGGACTTTCAGGACAGCCGATAGGGCCAGAGAGATCAGGGGATGGGGATGGCGAGTTTAAGCAGGACGAGGCTGAACCGACATAGTAAGCCATGAGAGGCTGGAACCGCTCCCAAGTCCTGCTAGCTTAAACGCAGACGTCCAATATCCTACGACAGTGTGATGAAAAACATCGTTATTGACCTGAATGAGTCTATACCAAAACGATTATTCATAGGTCATGCTCTAAGTTCGACATAAAAAAGAACCTTGGTGATATTTTCTACTTTTACTTTGCAATTCTTTGTTTGCAGACGACATCACAAACTCTTTTATCACCGCTTTTCCAAGTGAAGCTCGTCTCAGTAGATGCACTAAAGCCCGGGTCACAGCGGCACCATATCGAGCGAGCTCCTGGCATGCCATTCCGCAGCGAATACCGGCGGTTTTGCGATCAGTCGCCATGTGAACGGCGCTTTAAAACGGCGATGAAGCTCGGCCACAGCTGGTCCGCTCAGCAGCGAGCGGTCATAAAATACGACTGACTGACGGCAGAAATAGAAATGGAAGCCGGATCTGAGATGATTTTTTATTAATTTATAGTGATTTAGAGATATTGTTAACGACAAAATCATTTCAAAATAAGTAAACGGTTTTGACCCTCGCCGGTCCTATCGGTTTTCCCAGCTGGCTATATGCGACCAAGCGGGAGGGACGGGTACGACATCCCCTTGTCGTGTAGCTTTTACTTTAGCTTAGAGCTTTGCAAACAAAGGAGTGTGTTCGCAATTTTGAGACGCAGCGACTGGTACCCTCAGATTCACCGCTGACTTCTGAGTTTTGATCAAATACGTCGTGGAGGGGGCTCGATTTTTATCGGTATGGTATAGGTAAATGGATCCCTGAAACATCTTTTTATGAGTTCAAAAAAAGTCTGACGCTATCTCACTGATGTAAATGGATAGACATAAGACAAATGGTCATCGATCATCATATCATATGATGGACGCTAGACGTCTAAAGACTCATCCACGTCTTCTCACCGAAATGTAGAGGTCTTTGCTGTCCCCCGTGTAGAGGCGTCGCCGGAAGCGCAGCATTGTGTGTGTGCCGTTCCTCCTAGCAGTGTGGAGCTGCCAGTTCTGTTTTTGGTCGACAGATGGCGCTCCGTTCTCGGGCGCCCAGCAATCCTGGAATGGGAACGGACGTTACCTTTTCGGTCTTTTTCTAATTGAAATGCTTGGCGAACCTATGCACATTGCACACTAGATGAATGAAGCTTTGTATATGTTTGTTAAAGGTCATAATCAGTTTTCAACTTTAAACGAAAACTTAAATTTAAAAATAAAACTAAAACTTTCGAAGCTAGTCAAGTGTGCGTGCGAAGGTTAGCGCATGTCAGAGAAACAGAAAGACTGACAGGCAGGCGACGAATGAACGGACGGACGGACAGACACACAGATAGATGGAATGCTAGCCAAGACCGACGTACAGACAGACAGCCAGACAGTCACATATTCAGACCAAGACATTCTGTTCTCTTCGTCCAGATTTCTCTGATTGAATAGAAACTTCACCTACATTTCGCGGTCGTAAATGACGACCAACGTCTCGATAAACTGTCAGAATTTGTCGTCGTGTGTCTTCCCGGTCCGGTTCGTCTTAAATTTATCAGCGACAGATTTTATTGGGAGCCGTCTCACATGCATTTTCAATGTGCACAAAGTCGTTCGCATATGTGAGACCGATTGACGTTATAGGTGAAATGTTTTAAAGAGAAAGAACCGAAAACAAATTTGCATTACTCGGTCTTGCTCAACGCACACTGCACAGTCTACCAATAAAAGGTCGCTAAAAACCGAGTTAGTCGGCAAGCCATTGCCGACGAGCTAGACATACAGGTACTAACTCGTCCATACGTATGCATACGCATATTACGAGCACAGGCTGGTGCGGTTTATGCGTGGGTGAGGGTATACCTACAATCTGTAAGCGTAAATGCATTGAATACCCCCTCAAAATTTTTAAAAGTAGGGCTGTTACATAAAATGTCTCCCTGCCAGGTCCATATCTACGTTTCCCTGTCATTGAGCAGAGACAACGAGAATTCAGCGGGATCCAGTGGCGGGTCCAGGGGGGGGGGGCTGCGGGGGCTGGCAGCCCCCACCCAAGGAAAACTGGCGCCACTGCGCCGAAGGCGCAGTGGCGCCAATTTTCAATTCGCAACTCATCGGAGTGCCGCATACTAGGACTAGGATGCAAAAATCAGTCGAATAACGTCGTTTCAGTACGCTCCGCACCGATATTTCCAATCGTGTGGTGTCACTGTACATACTGATCCTGGGCGCCTCTTGTCAGGGCCACTGGGCGCCAATATTTCAGCGCCAATACGATGCGACTATGGCGCCCATCCGGGGCGTGGCGCCCAATTATGACCTGCAGCCCCTCCCCAGTGAAAATCCTGGATCCGCCACTGGCGGGATCTGCGGTGGAACAATCGTTGACTTGCATCACTAAATGATGGATGAACAGAACTTTCAGAGTTGAAGATATATGATGCCGCTTTGATAAAAGGCAGTCACCCACTGTCGCTTCAAGGAAAAGAATATCCATATCTGAAGTCGGCGTTCTGAGAAGGGGAATAATGTTGAAGTTTATACCTTTGGGCTTTGTGAGCATTGTCAATCGGACACACGCTGTGTTTGAGTGAGAAGCAAAGAATGTCAGCAATTTACTGCTAGGGAGGGGAGCTTCATTTGAAAAAGGCAGCATCGTGTCCGCCTGGTTTTTGATAAATAGCAAATCCACCACTATGTATTGGCTGCAAAATTACGCTTACTTCGGTTATCGGTACTGTGGTGAGCACTGACTAACCGTTCCGCCCGTTTTGGTCAACACCCCTAGCTCCTCAGCCCGGTCACAAGGAACACGAGCCCTTGGCCTTGCGGTCGCAATAAAACGTAATGACCGTGCCCCGGTAACAAACGGCCTACTTCTGGTGCCAAATGGACGCCGCTGCAGATATAGGCGACCTGTCATCGCCAGAGGTACACCACCCATAGCGATATGATCCGCAGTCGACGACCAGCTGATATTTTCCCCTTTCCAAAAATAGAATAGAGAAATAGAAATAGAAAAGAAAATTTAAAAAATTGTCATTAGACAAAATGAAATTCTACAAAGCGGTGCCCATTTCATTAGGAATTCGAGCTCTTTTTGCTTACTGCACACAGACCCACCAACATACTAATCAAGAGTTGCGTGTAGTTATGACAGAACAAGAACACCATGCACGTAGTAATTACTCGAGTGAGCACCATACATGTTCTCACCTGAAAGTGAGTACACGCCAGCTCTCACCAATAAGTAACGCATCAGTTCTCACTTGGTAATAAGGACCCCACCAGTTCTCACCTTAGAGTGAGCAACTCCGCGTTCATCGAACCATCCTATCACCAGATCAGCGCCTGCCATGGTGCCGGTCTGACTGAGTCCCAGTCCCAGCCAGCCGTCCGTCTGGAGGCAGATCTCGAACATGATGACCCCCTTGTTGACGTCAGAGGTCCAGGATAGCTGTCCGACCCGGCCCAGAGGTGTTGAGGCCTGCCAGGCGGCGACTGAAGGTAGGTGGGTCCACAGTAATAACCACGTGGTCAACAGCGGCTTCATCATGGTCAGTAGAGTCAGCAGAGGCTTCATCGTCGCCATCAGAGGCTTCAATATGGTCAGCTTCTGGGATGACCGTGACAGTGATGGCGAGACACTACAGCTAGACTTCATTTTTCAACGCAGTTCGTTCTAGAGATATAGTAGATCGGGGAAAATCCGTAACACTTGGAGTCACTGTTTCGAGATGGCACCAACATGCATCAATGATGGTCCTCTTCAATCCAGTTTTGACCGTTTCACATTGCACATCTTAGTCCAAATCCAGCTAGAACCTGTTCAAACCGCTCACCACCAGCCTGACCCGGTTCAATCTTGTTTCCAGCCACCTCTCTCGCCCGATCGACTCTAACCCCTCTCGTGGCACGTCTCGCCACGTTCGTCGCGTCTCGCTCCGCTCGCCGACGCGACTGAGACGCCGTCGGTGCCGTCGGGTCGGCGTCGACGTGGCGACTGCCGTTGGATCAGCCGGGGAGGAACAGTGCCGTCGATGGTCGCGTGGGGCCGTCGGTGGCTGACCCGGCACGAGCCGACGACTGACGGGGGGAGGGGAAATGGGTCAGGTCATCTCAAGCTGCAGACGGCAGGTCACTTTGAAACTGTTATTGTTATGGAAACAAATGTTTTGTAGCGCTTTTACTCGTGTTATCCACTGTGGTCTAATATTCCTCTTTTAGGGTGCCCACCTTCATGCTAGTATACTAGAAAACCTTCGACATTAATTTGCTAAATGTACGTCTTTGCTGTTGAAATTAATATTGGTATTACGAAATTCGTCACAACATTCAAGAAAAATAACAATGAATCTCTACCATGCAAAAATGTAATGAAAAGCGTCATACATGCTAGCGATATTAACCTAGTGATGAGCATTTTCACCGGCGAAAAAGATGGCATCAAATGGGACTTTGGGAGGCGATTCCGCGTTACAGGGTGAGGATATGGGAAAATGGACTGGAAATCTGTGGTGAGGGCGGGCACCTCTTACGAAAACCGGCAAGTGAAAAAAAGGTGACAGTCTACCTTTAACTGAGATGGCCCTGAAAAGCGTATAGCAAATTTAGTATGTTTGTGTTGTGTCCATATTTACGCAGTGGCCACTGGTCATTCACCCGAAAATGTTGACTCCTTTTCATTTTTCTTGTACACTGAGACCGAGGTCAATTTCGAGCGTTTATTTCGTCTTTTGAACCACATAATCATCACAATTCGCATAGCCAAGGTTTCATATTGCCATGAGGTGTTCAACAACAGTCATCACATCCACACAGATAAACACAGTCATATAAATACATAGAATACCTCCATAACTACTAACTTCGTCTCCACATGCCCATATGTTGACCTGAGAGAAAATGGTAGGTAACATGCTATACTTATCAGTGATACTCCCATATATATGTCAGCGTAGGGGAGAGTGGGGTAATTTGGCCGCTTTTTTTTAGAAAACGATGTAACTAAAAATCGACAACACATTTCTGCATTTTCTCAACGCTGACAGGTGTGGCATACATTTTACTTTCCTGGACAGAAAACTTGAAATGATAGGGTAACTACTTATATTGAAATTGTGACGTATTACAAAGGTCTGCAAAGCGGCCAAATTGCCCCACTAGCAGGGTTATTTGGCCGGGGGTGTGGGGCAATTTGGCCGGTGTTAGTTTGAGGCCATGATTTTTGTTATCGGCGAGTCAGCTTCACATTCAGCAATGACGCGTGTCCTACGACGCATTTGAAGCATTTTGGAGGTTGACTCAGCCGTCACAGGGGTCGAAAATAGTCAAAATAGCGGCTCTAGATGCGATGACAGTTTTTTACGAATAGCTTTTAAAGTAATCAAGCCAGGCCAAAACTAAAAGTACCATCGTAATTCTCTCGTCATTCCGCATCGAAACATGTATGTGTTGACCTCGAGAGGTCAAGGTCAAAGGTTGGCTTCAGGTCACGTTACCTCAGGTCGCTTGACCTCAAGGTTACGTGAGTTCAAGGTCATCATGTATACCATTCGATGCGCCTTGACGAGCTGAACACAATGAGGCCATTTGCGCGGCTGTATCTTTTTCTGTAAGTATTTATTAGCAAAAAACCGTTAGGTAACCGTTGATGACGTCACATGCCCTTACAGCTGTCCAATAGGAAATATGGCATCGAGGTAGTCAGAGTTGGTCATGAATTATGTCCTTTATGGTATAATTGACCGTGACAATCGGCCGTCCCAGCATAGTGACTCTAAGCGCACCGGCCAAGTTGTCCCGCTAGTCCCGGCCAAATAACCCCACATTGCCATTCTGAAAATTTTTGTCTATAAAGTCGTCATGGCTGTACAGAACTAGATGAAATTGCTCTTGGAACCGCTGAACACCCTCAAGAATGGCGCTATAATGTTGGAATTCGTTTACAGCCCAAATACTACATGTTATACAAATTTTTAAACGGAAGTAAAAGTTACCATTTTCTAACGAAATTCACGTTTTATTAATTTTGAATAAAACTAAGCGGGGGAAAGTTTTGACATTTGTTCTCAAGTTAGTTCTGCCGATGACAAATGAATAGAGACTAAAGTTATTTCATTCACTTTTATCAGCTTTCGTACAGGTGGGGGCGGCCAATTTACACCACCGGCCAAATTACCCCACTCTCCCCTACCTAGTTAGTAGAAGCCCAGTACTTAGTTGACGGGAAACAACTGCAGACACCACGAAAATACGTTCCCTTTCAACGAAAAACTACATGTTGAGCCAAAATGTCTTAAGGACGCGCACATTTAGAAGCAGCGCATTATTTATTATAGGTAATCTGTTGATACCTAAACCATAGACATCATCCCTGAGCAAACAACCATGAGCTTAGTAGCGGGCAGCACCGAAAATGGCCAAAAAACTTTCTTTACTCTAAATACGAACTAAGCGGAGATGACGGTGGCGCCATCAGCCGGACGACAAACGTAAAAGGTGGCGCTGCCGGCGTACTCACTCTTGAGTTTTTGAATGCACAGCTCCACGGCACCCTTTTTCACCTGAGAACAAGACATGATGTTATTAGCAAATCAAAGTGCCTATCTTTTATGAGTGATATTTAATAAGTGAGCAGCAATTTATCATAGTTTCCAATTTTATATGAAAATAATGCGACAAATTGACTTCATAGTTTTGCCGTATGGTAATAGAATGCGCATTGACCATAACATCACATTGTGCGATTGTTGGGGACAGGGACCTTTGAGTTTTCACTTGTAATGACTTTAAAAAAGGAATTTATCGTACGCTAAATTTTGGAACAGCTGAGAGCGTGACACAGCTTGAATTACCAGCGTGACGGTGCACCCTCCGAACCCCCCTCCGGTCATCCGGGACCCGAACACCCCCTCCACTGCGGCGGCGAGCCTCTGTAGATGGTCCAGCTCCGCGCACGACACCTCGTAGTCGTCCCTAAAAAAATAAACTCGTACGTGAAAGATATGAACGGCACCTCAAGACTGTCCCTGAAATATACGACGGAGCAACAATACCAAGACAAGGCGAATGGCACCTCGAAATGTTCCGGGTTAAACGGAAATAATATTACAGAAATAATATAGGGGCATTCCACGTCAAATCAAACACCGAAATCCGTCATCCCCTTCGATTTTTCTGAAAATTTGTAGGCAGACTGGACATGGTTCAAAACTGAGTTACGTATAATATTTTCGAAATTTGATAACGTATCGCTGAGATATAGGTCATCGAATATAGCGAAAAATGTCAAACATCATTTTTTTAAATGGCTATAACTCTGGTTCCTACTATAACTCTGGAGTCAAGACATGCTTGCTTGTGTACACTTTCTGAAATGAATGATTTCTGATTAGTGATATCCCAATTCCCAAACTCTGCGAGAATGGAAATGCATTGTCATCGTAATCAAGCATTCACGTTCCATAGTAAAAGTGTCTCAGGCAATTGCGGTGAATTTTGAGCCGTGTGGAAATGCATCATGAAGTAAATTCAACGAAAACATTATCACGCAACGATATCTTCACGTCTTTTGATCTTCACTATACGAAAGAACATACATTTTTTAGTATGTATGGGCAATTTCTAGTTAATCCAATAATAAATATGGCAGTTAGAGGCCTGCTAAGAGTAACATGTCGCCGGCTGAGGCGGGCTCGGCCGATGCGGGAAACGCAGCAATCACAATTTTGTGTTTACACGTTCATATTTCAATTGTTTACCAACCGATTTTCAAAATTCTTTCACCATAAGATTGCCTGTACATTTCTTAGTCTTCTCACAAAATTTGACGCGAATCGAAGGTAATCAGCGGTAGGGAGCGCGATGTAAAGACGGAACCGTTCCGTTCCGTCCCGGCACAGTCTACAATTCAGGCGGCGCGTAGCGGTCGGCGCCGGCTGCCGAGTCGCCGCGTTGCTGCGGCGACAGGATGTTCACTTTACACCGCTATTACTAGAACAGTTGTGAACCGATTTTCTTATTGCTTGCACGATGAGATGTCCAATTCAATTCTTGACAGGTAGCCATAATTGATTTCGCATTAATCTTATGAGATATTGGCGAAAAACAGGAGGGGTGGGCGAAATTCGCTCTTCCCCCTCCACTGCGCGTGCTAACATACGTTTGCATATGTGCAATTTTCTTCCAAACTTATGAATGGCCCACTCTAATTTTTTCACAGGTTGTTAACCCGCGAGTTGCTGGGGGGGGGCGTTAAACGCCCCCACTTTTTTCGACGGGCCATAGCATAAAAACGGCGCGCCGCAGGCGCGCCAAATTTTGGGTACCTGTAGGGAATTGATTGAAGTTTATTGTGACAAAATTTGAAAAAAAATCGGTCGGAAAATTTTTGAGATATCGAGGTTTTAGTGACGTCATGATTTCTGACTTTTCGACCAAAAACGGCATATGTTCAAAAAATCATATAAAATCACAGAATAGACATAAAGACATGCCGTAAACGCCATTAGACTGCCAATACCATGACCAATCAAATGGCTATCTTCGATTATTGATTATCGTTCCGCATTTTCCAAAATTTTGAACTGAATCTTGGCAATTTTTCGTGACTACTTCACGATCATGATACATGAATTTCTTAAATTGAACTTTTTGAGTCAAACACGTACACATATGATAAAATGAATGTCACCATCGTGTTCTGCGCCCCAAATTACCTATAAAACATGTGTCACAGGCTGCGAATTTCAGTTTTGATTTTCAGGGATATGTGCCTACCCGGTTGACCTGACCTTGACCCTGACCTATGCTTGACTGACCCCTATATGGAGCTGACACTCTTGTAGGCCTTATAAGATGGATTGTGCACCGTTTTGACAGAGTTTATGGCGAGAGGCGCCCATTGCGAAGTCCTGAAGTCCATGCTACTGAAAGCCCGATTTCAGGTGTTTGACCTGACCTTGACCCGACCTGTGACCTCATAATTCAACTTTAAAGTACTCATCTGAAGCGTCTCGTCGCGCTCTTTCGTTTGCCGCCTCGTGCGTTTCGCTGCGCCTATTGGTTCTCGAGTTATCGGCTGGGGGCGTTTAACGCCCCCCCCCCCCCCCCAGCAAACGGTGGGTGGCGAAATACCCCAGCAACTGCCGGGTTAAGAATATGGTAGGCAATAAAATATATGAAAATGAGCCAAATCGAAGGTGACGTGTTTTTTGCTATTTCAATATTTGTGCTTAAGAACAGAGTTAAGCAAATTTCAAGGTCATATATTTAAGTAGGTGCAATTCTAAAGAAATGCTTAAGAAATTACCTAAACAGTAAGGTTTATTTCATTCAAATCAAACAAGTAAAACCAAAGTTATGGTCGTTCAAAAATATAAAGATGCAACATTTTGTAAAAATTTGATGCCCTATATTTAGAAGACCTGTGGTCAGAATGTGCAAAAAACATCAATGTAATGTCCGGGGCCACACAGGAACTCGCTCACAAATTTATGATGAAATCGCTGATGGTAAGCTGCAAAACAGCCGATTTTTGTTCGATTTGACGTGGAATGCCCCTATATCGAAAGCATTCCTGAAGCGTTGGCCCTGGGTTTTTAATTTGAAATCGTTCCCGCATAGTTACGTGACCGAGAGGACAACCCTAAATTTTCGAATCAAAGCAACTAAATTGTAAATTTTACTTTCATTGATTCGTCAAACGCTCGAGGTCGACCTTCAGTTCAATATTGTCATTTCGGAAAGCACCTTTAATCACAAGATAATAGTTATCAGCTTCCGACTGGTGCATAACTATTCACCATAAATGATGCCGTAGTACCTGAGCGATGCGTGGCTTTCGTTCATCAGTTTTCCCGCCGTGACATAGTCGCCCTTTTTGAAGGCCTCAGCAGCCGCCTCTGTCCGAGCTATCTCAGTGATCACGTGACGAGCTCGACGATAGTCTTCTTCGGAAATGTCGCCCTGCCGCTCTGGAAGACCGGAAGTGAGGCACCGGAAGCATAAAACACGAGGTGACAGGTGTCGAGCGTTACTCATCCATTTAGGTAATGAAAACTCGTGACGGGACAGCGTCCACAGTGTCACGTAAAATAGTCATTTCTCAATCCAAAAGCGACCGATTTTTAAGTCAAATAATCGAGCTAGATATGAAGTAGCTAGGGCACCAAATGAACACTGCATGTCAAAAGAAGGCAGAAAGTATCGATAATATAATGAAAGAAAAAGTATACGAAAAGGCTCATAAAAGTTGTTCTCACAACATTTATGCATGAATAATATTGTGATGACCCTATGCCGATTATAGCCTGACGTTTTGCCAACCTTTCAGGAGTTCCATGGTGGCTTCTCGCAGTGATTTGACGCCGAGTACTTTTGCCGTTTTGAAGCAGGCTCGTCGTCGGCTGGGGTATTCTGATCCAGTCAGTGTGTGGCGAACATTGGAGTTGGTGATCAGCACTGCCACCTGGTGGTCGGCCAGTGGAACTATAGAGTTGACTCCAGAGACCTGTAGGCAGCAGATTGTGATCTTAACCACTTCTTAGTGCTAGGTCTGAAGTCCTAAAAGACATTATTGGACAGGATGCCAAAGAAAGTATCCTGCCTTCATCAAAAATGCTGCAAAAACCAGTCAATATCAACCATTGAAACACATAGTAGGGGAGAGTGGGGTAAGATGCCCAGGGTGGGAAAGACGCCCCACCCCTCTAGCGGGGAAACAAAGAATCGAACCTGGAAATTAATGTTCTTAGCGTAAAGCGGAAGCCTGCCTTGTTAACTGCACACAAATTTGCGAAGCTCAGTTGGGCAACGGCTGCCTGGTGATTGCATGTTTTTTATTTGCTGCTTTCAAAAAATATTTTGGCGTCAAAACATTGTAAATATCAAAGAAGGTAGATAATTTTTGCGTCCCTTGCTATAGTCGCGATACATTAGCATGCGTGTACTGTGTCCCAAACAGTTTGTTTCAGGGTTTAGCTTTATGGCTAACAAATGGTGCTGATTTAATGTTACTTCGGTACCTTGGGGTAAGATGCCCCCTGTCCTGATGGGGAAAGACGCCCCCCTGAATCCGTAGGCTGTCCTTCAAGCAGCCCGTCAAATCATTTATTACATACTTGTGATGAGAGACAAAAGCCGATCTGGGACTATTGAGAGTCCGGTACGGTCGGGTGCTCCCCATGCCGGTCTTTCGGCCCACACAGCGGCTTTTTGGGCGGCATCTGACTCTGAGAGCCCTCACGACGGCCTCTGTGGGCCCCATTATTGGTTCCAGGGCCCCTCACGACATCCTTTGAGGGCTCCCACGTTGCCTCCACGGGCCGCGCTGGCATCTGAGGTCCCCACGATGGGCTCGAGGGCCCTCAAGCATCATAAAGACCTATAAGGGTCCCAAAGTGGTCTCCGAACGCCACCACGGAGGCTTGTTTGGCCACGCTGGACTATGATGGCCCTAACGATGACCTCTGAAGCCCCTTACGACTACTTTTGAGTGCCCTTACGATGACGTTTGGTGTCTACTGCAGGCTCGAAGGGACTACTGATTCGTTCAGGCGATTCACGTGCCTATTTATGTCACTTATAGTGCAGGGGGCATCTTACCCAACGCCAGGGGGCGTCTTTCCCACCCTGTGGGGTAAGATGCCCCCTTTCACTTCTTCAGGAAAATGCTTAATAGCAAAAAAGTTATCATATTTCAGGCACGAAAGTGTGATATTTTTGGAGAAAAATGATGTCGGCTTCCGTTGTAACTACAAGTTTTGGCATTCCGATCGCCATTTTTGAATAATATATGAAATAGTCAAACCCTGGGCATCTTTCCCCACTCTCCCCTAAGCCCTACACCATTGGGTGCATAATTGTATTGTTTCTGGGCGAAAACCCAGCCTATAGAGACGCGACCTGCCATCCTGTTAATTCCCATGGCAGCCCACCTGCAGTCAATAAGGAGAGCGTTGTCCTTTCGTCCCATGGCCGAAATGAACTGGTCCATAATGCCGCAGGGCATTCCGGGAAACTCGTGCTCCGCCTTCTGACACTGCAGCGCCTTTTCGCGCAGGCTGACAAGGGTGAAAGGCGTCAGACGAGAAAAGAAGCTAATAAGTAAGGGACATTAAACAATTAGTGCCACGTTTTTATACACAGAACATAAGATAAAGCATAACACATTTCGTGCATTGTACACTATGATTTATGAATATCTTGTTTTGTTCAATGTTCATTGGCATTTAAATTCATTCGCTACCTTTTATTCGCCATTGAGGAATCGTTTTTCGACGACTAGAAAAGTGGTCACGAAATTATATAATTTAGAACACATTCGAAGGATGAGAGACCTCTCTGTTTGTTTGTTTTTAAAACTAACATAAACATAAATAGGTACGGTGAGAGCTGAGAACCGTTAGAACAGCCAAATATATCACCTCGACAGCAACGCCTTGCAAAAACAAATTTCAGGTGACAAGTGACGTTATACCCTAGACTGCATCTGGCACAAACATATAGGGGAGAGTGGGGAAAGATGCCCAGGGTTTTACTATGTCATATATTATTCGAAAATGACAATCGGAAAGCAAAAACTTGTGGTTTCAAAGGAAGCCGACATCATTTTTCTCCAAAAATATCTCACTTTCGTGCTTGAAATATGATAACTTTTTTGCTATTAAGCATTTTCCTGAAGAAGTGAAACGGGGCATCTTACCCCACAGGGTGGGAAAGACGCCCCCTGGCGTTGGGTAAGATGCCCCCTGCACTATAAGTGACATAAATGGGCACGTGAATCGCCTGAACGAATCAGTAGTCCCTTCGGGCCTGCAGTAGACACCAAACGTCATCGTAAGGGCCCTCAAAAGTAGTCGTAAGGGGCTTCAGAGGTCATCGTTAGGGCCATCATAGTCCAGCGCGGCCAAACAAGCCTCCATGGTGGCGTTCGGAGACCACTGTGGGGCCCTTATAGGTCTTCATGATGCTTGAGGGCCCTCGAGCCCATCGTGGGGACCTCAGATGCCAGCGCGGCCCGTGGAGCCAACGTGGGAGCCCTCAAAGGATGTCGTGAGGGGCCCTGGAGCCAATAATGTGGCCCACAGAGGCCGTCGTAAGGGCTCTCAAAGTCAGATGCCGCCCAAAAAGTCGCTGTGTGGGCCGAGAGACCGGCATGGGGAGCACCCGACCGTACTGGACTCTCAATAGTCCCAGATCGGCTTTTGTCTCTCATCACAGGTATGTAATAAATGATTTGACGGGCTGCTTGAAGGACAGCCTACGGATTTAGGGGGGCGTCTTTCCCCATCATGACAGGGGGCATCTTACCCCAAGGTACCGAGGTAACATTAAATCAGTACAATTTGTTAGCCATAAAACTACACCCTGAAACAAACTGTTTGGGACACAGTACACGCATGTTAATTTATCGCGACTATAGCAAGGGACGCAAAAATTATCTACCTTCTTTGATATTTACAATGTTTTGACACCAAAATATTTTTTGAAAGCAACAAATAAAAAACATGCAATCACCAGCCAGCCGTTGCCCAACTGAGCCTCGCAAGTTTTTGTGCAGTTAACAAGGCAGGCTTCCGCTTTACGCTAAGAACATTAATTTCCAGGTTCGATTCTTTGTTTCGCCGCTAGAGGGGGTGGGGCGTCTTTCCCACCCTGGGCATCTTACCCCACTCTCCCCTACATTCCTACAACGACTGGTGAATTGGTGATACAAGTTTTGAATAAATAAGCCCCCGCCTGTCTCGTCAACGCAGTCCACTACACAGATGTGCCGTAGAGTTATCGATCGGTTATCGATTTCGATTAGATAGTAACTACATAGTGGCGCTTGGCGCTAATATGTACTTATACGCTATAACTAGCTCAAATAGAGTGGATCTAGCTCAAACTGATTAATAGCCAGGCTCCTAATAAGGTAAGAAAACAGAAAACAACAGTGATAATTTATGACCCTATCAGATAATTCGTACCTAAGCTCCATAGCAAAATGATAACTAACATATCAGTGGGAACTGGGAATAATGATTTGTGTGGATAGTTTTCGAAAGGCAAAATTGAGCCTTCACAGCCCTTGAACCTTATTTAAATTGAACCTCATTTGCCTTGCCTGTACCAAAAGTCAGGACAGTAAATCATTCAAAATAATTCATTTAGAGAGTGTGACTGTCTCTCCACAACAAACCACGCTAAATTAATTTATTCCCATCCTCCGTCTCCAATAAATTGCATACCTCTTTGCCTTTCGTCCAGTAAGTGCCTCGAGGAAGGTATACATCGCCACCTCTAGAGAGGCAGAACTGGAGAGACCCGCTCCAAGAGGAACGGTCGAGGCCAGCACCGCTTCAAAAGGCACCACGCCGCCTGAGAAAAAAGAATTGGATAAATTGACGGGGTAGAAAAGGAAGAAGTTGAACTACACCACAACAACGGGAAAGGGGTAGAAAGAAATGTCTAGAATATAGAAGGTGAGATACTCGTGAGATAAAGGCCCGGTCACACATGCATGACGTACGGCCGGCGCATTGCAAAAAGACCAGTGCGTCGTCGTGCGTTGTTGTGTGACCAACTTTTGTCAGGAGTTCGCAGGAAATGGCAAGTTGACAACGTATGCACAACGCGCTACGAACGCGTTGCCAGCGCGCCGGGCACTTGCACAGCGAATGCAAAGCGCATAAAGGGCGCACACACAACGGATGCACAGCGGCTTGCTAGCGCACGGGACGCATGGACTGCGCGTGCACCGCGCATTCACCGCACAGCCAGCGAACTGCTTTTGGCAGCGGTGCAGTAGCCCGTCTTGCCTGCTGTCATATCAGAGTAGGGCCTCAAGGAGGGCACATCCTCGTGTTTTCAGATGGTTCAACAGCTCCTGAGATAAACAATGACAATGACAAATAATGTATGATTAAAATCTTACTTATAAATTCTGATATCAAGAGCAGGAGGAATTGAAGAGGAACCCATGCACTATGCAGCAATAACGCAGGAGAGTCGCCCATGAGGGTAGAATGAGCAATGAGGAGGTAGGACCTTGTTATGGTTACAATTAGACATACGCCAGAGGAAAGCTGTGCGCGCTACAGACTCGCTCAGTTCTGGTTTACCACGTCTTTATAGTCAATGCGAATCCGTTAGACATGCGTTAGATGCACGCTATGTCTGCGCTGGGTGTACGCGATGCATCAACCGACGAGCATACAACGATTACCTAGCGTATATTCCGCGTGTATCTGGCGCTGGTCCAACGCGCTCCGCGTGTGTCTGGCGTCCGCCTTCGTGCGTCGAGCTCAACGCACATTTTTGAGCATGCACAAAAATTGTCGACGCACGCGACGAATGACGACGCATGATTCCGTTCGCCCAGCGCGCTCGACGAACGAGTAACGAATGCATAGCGCAGGACGACGCACTGGCCAGAATGAATGAATTTTTGGTGCGCGGGCCGTGCGTCGTGTATGTGTGACCGGGGCTTAAAAAGCCCGCAAAGCGTTTAAAAGGCTGGTTGGTATACTCGTAATCAGGCAAGTAAAACCCTAGCACGGTGACAAATGAGACTTTTTCATTTTCTGTGACCTATTCAAGGCAATGTTCATCGTGCCATTTTCTACCTTTGAAGTTGGCCACCACCCCTTTGACGTAGTTGGACCAGGCCGGGGGTCCCGGCCGGAGCGGCGCCTCTTCTGTCGGCGGGTCAAAGGTCACCGATAGGGGCGCGTCGGCCCCGGCCGCCAGGGTGGTCACGTGACACTGGTCCGAGTCAGAGCGGCCGCCGACAACCACCGTCACCAGGGGAAGCGCCTGAGGGCAGGGGAGAGGTCAGAGGTCAAACGTCAGAGGTCAGAGGCAGAGCCTGGGGCAGAGGGAAGAGGAAAGAGATTTGAGGTCAGAGGTCACGGGGTTATAGATAAAACACAGAAGTCAGAGGCCAACGATCCTAGATCAATTCCAAAGATAGCGCCTGGGGGCAGGAGAGAGGTCAGAGGTCAGAGAACAGTTCTCGGGCCAGAGGTTAGAGAGCAGCGCCTGAGGACAGGGCAGGGATCAACGGCAGAGGGCAGATCGCAGAGGTCAAAGGTAGCGCCTGACGGCAGGGGGCAGGAGATCCTCAGAGGTCAGAGACGACGACCAAGGGCAAGGAAGAGAACCGAGGTCAAAAGCGGCGCCTGAGGACAGCTCATGGACATACACAGCGTCTGAGAGCAGGACAGAGGTCAAAGGCCAAAGGACAGCTGATATATGTCAGAAGTCAGACCCTGACGATATTGCATTGCTAGCTGTCAAAATACAGAGATATGCAACATGCATAAAGCCCATAATTTTAAGCGAATTTCCAAATGTGTTGCAGAGGTGACATTGCGATTCTGATGATGATGACGACGATGATATTGAGGATAACAATCACAATCAAATTCTTCATCTAATCCACATTATTTCTCAAACTGCCTCAAGTTTGACTATCCAAACACACGGAAACTCACCATTGGAAATACGAGTCCCTCATTGTAATCCGTAGCGCCTCCCATCAGGTTGACCCGCCCTGGAGCGGAGGCCATGACTGTGGGGTCGTGGCCATGTTTGCCACGAAAGGCTGACTTGGCGAGCTCCAGAAGCACCTTCAGTGGTGGAATTTCTTCTGCCATCGTTACAGGCATAGATATCTTTTAATATTATAAGACAGGGGTCGGCAAATGGTGGGGCATGCCCCCTTTGGGGGTAATGGAGCCCTTTCGGTGGGGGTAATGAGGGATTCTGAGAAAGCCTATCTTTTTAGAGTTTGTAGCTCCAGTGATGGAGCCATCGTGACTGTTGCATCCCAGGGTTCAAAGATTAGCCCAGGCCAAAGGCACAGCAGTCAGCACACATTGATTAGAATACCAATTTTCACGTACCTGCTCGCCTCACCATCTCACCCCTCCGTACAGTCGTACAAAAGCAGCTACAACTTTTGACCGTCGCCCGTCTGTTGGCGTTTCAACAGCCGCTAACGTAAGGGGGAGGAGTCGATCGGACCCCCGCGGCCTCTCGGACTCTGATATGGAGCTGTGCATAAAAAAGACAAGCGTGCTACCCATGACAATAGGAAGCCGCTGCTGCCCATTTTTAAGGTCCTTGGTCATTCCGTCTCAAGAGGGCAATGACAAGTGTCGAGAAAATCGGGACCCGCTATAACTCCTTGAAGTGAGAGTTTATGGCTCAAGATGATCGCCAGAAAAGCTCATAAGCCAACGGTCATTATGGGTCCAGAGGCCAGTTTTACCAACAGAAAAATAGCCGCCTGCCGGAATTTTTGCCTTAAGATCGTATCACATATGGAGCGTAAACGGTAAAGCCCTATCCGCTTACGAGCCCATCGCGTTTACGCTCCGTATGTGAAGCGGTCTTGAGGCAAAAATTCCGGCAGGCGGTTATTTTTCTGTTGGTAAAACTGGTCTCAGGTCATGATATTTTCCGGGCTGGTAAAAAAATATGATGGGCTCGAGGGTACAATTTGGTCGTGATCCAATGCCTTTTACGTGAGCTTTTAACGAAAAACCACCCGCCGCCCCTATACGTAAAAGGGTTAAATGGGATATAGCATAGGCGGCGGAACGGGGAGGGCACCGGGGCACCGTGCACCCTTTGATTTTTGCATTTTAACATTAGCCCTATGGGCGTTGCATGGAAAGAATGGGACCAAAAGTCAGCAGTGCCCCCCCCCCCCTCCCCTCCCCATGAAGGTGTTCCGCCGCTACTGGGATATAGGCATTAAATGTTTTGTGGAGGAAGTGTCATGTTTTAAACTTGATGCATTGGAAATGCACAAATACCCAAAGAGTTCCAGGACGGTATGGAATTTCAGTAAGCTTGGTTGTGTCAGCAATGGGGTCTGGTAGGTGGGGGTAATGGCCCTGCCTGGCGCCCAAAAAGGGGGCACGACCCCGAATGACCTGCCGACCACTGTTATAAGATCTCTATGGCTACAGGGCAAGTAAGAAATAAATGCAGATAAGAACTGTGAATGGAGAGGAAACGGACGAAATAAAGGTAAATACCGAATGAAATTAATAAAAATGCAACACAAGTATTACATATCATATCAAAACATAGGTAGGTAATTGTGCTGGACTATGGGTGCTCGAGCGCTCCCAATTCCACGCCGGCTTGGCTTTGGAGCCGCAACAGACGGCGGAGGTCAAAGTTACCGCTAGGCGGGGGCGGATTGGCTGCGCCTGAGCTTCATAACTCGGCACAATTATCCATCTATGCATCAAAATACAGCTTAATAACGCATTTTCAAAGCAGAAGCTAAGGGAGCAAGCAATAGACCACCAAAAATGAAAATTATGACAATTATAAGACCAACACAAAAAGCCAGACTTCTATGAACTTACCCTTCGGCTCTCGCTCACAGCCCAAGTGCAGTTGTCCGCACCCCACCAGCGCGGCAATCCCTCTCATCTCTAGCCTGAGCAAAAAGGTCGAACCGCCACCAGCCCTCTCATCTCATATCTGGATTTATCAGAATCCGTTTTTATACTGGGCTACACTACAGGTCAGGTCATTCTGTTCTACAGCATCAGGCGTGACATCAAGATAAAGAGGAAAGCAAGACATTGGATTGGGGTGATGCAACCGCTTGGACTTCCAAAATCTAATTACATTTAAATAGCCTCTCGACCTACATCCACCTGTCCTCACCACGAAACGGTATGCAGCATACCCATCAGAAAACATAGTGTGGTAGGTGGAATAAAATAATGATTCATTCGCTTACCTATTCGGTAATCCAATAGGTATGCATCATTTTCCGCTTGCTACCGCTGATATCGCGACCGCTGCAGACATACGACCTTACAAACTAACTATTCCAATTGCATTACGCGCCTAAAACAAACTTAGATGTGCCATTCCGCAGTCCATGAATGACCCGTGAAAATAAAAGGCTGACGAAAGGGAAGTGTATTTATTTCCCAAGACACTCATAGGCCGGTCGCCATGATCAATTATCGTGCTCCTCAATGCATCGTGACATTTGATTCACTCCTGAAATCCAATCTTAGCCTCCCGTCCAGCTCCTACTCCCCCCCCCCCCCCGTCAGCCTACCCCACCCCTCGCCCCGAGTCATATGACCTTGTCGAGTGTCCTCCACATGGGCGAGCCTCCAGCGCGCCGGTCACGTGACCGCCAGTGGGCGGGGCTAGACGGTATCGTCGGAGGAGGCAGGGGTGCGGGTCCCATGCGGCTGAAATTAGGTTCGATTGTGTAGTGCCGGCCGGGGTTGTGGGGGTGTGGGACTCGTTTCGGTGTGTTGAGGCTGACGCAGTGGAAGTGGAAGCTTTGAGAAAGGTGAGTTGGAGTGCCGACTGGCGAGTTTTTGAGGGTGTCACTTGTTTATAATTCATGATTAGGGAAATATTATGCATTTCAGACCCTGTGGAACAGTCCTTTTCGGCTATTTCTCGATGTATATGCGTTTGATTTTAACGAAATTTTGGCATTGGTAGTTTGAGATCCCTACCTAATTTTTATTAATATGGTCTATTAACAAAAAATGAAAAATAAAGGCACTTGTCATTGAATGATAATGTAAAGGTCGTCAGAGGCCTGCTTAGAGGCTGATACAGATTGGGCGCCATCTCCCCTCTGATTGGTCGTGACGCACTGGCACGCTGCGGCTAGGCTCCGCCCACTTGCGTTCCAGCCTTGGGTCATGTCGGCGGCAGTCGCAGTCTGGCCGGCCGGCGTGCGGGTGGTGCGCGCGGCGCAGCGGAGTGGCGCACTTGCTTGCATGTCATGAACTTTAAAATAAGTTGTTCAACGAATAAGGACAGAGGAAGGAAGAAAAAGGAAGAGGAGACAAAATAACAATGAGACGAACGGTAGACGGTGGATAGTGGACAGCAAACAGTATGCATAAACTCTAGAGCAGAGACGGGAGACAAAGACGGCAGACGCGAAAGACAGACAAAGATGGTAGACCAGAGATAAGTGACGGAGATAGAGATTATAGACGAGAGACTGACAAGGGGGCATGAAGGATGGGAGATCATTAACTCTCGATACCATTGCATATCTACATTTTCAGATTGAGTCATCCTATCTATCTTTCCCTGTTTTATTGTTTTTCGGCCTTAAGATCTATCACAATAGGTATCCTTAACCCTCGCCCGCACATGCCATTTTCCCATCCTAGAACGCACATGGGGGGGGGGGGTGGTTGCCACCCCCCCGCGCCATTTCGTTCCTGTTGGAGATAGAGCTTAGCAGTAAAGACCAAAAAGATTCTTTGGGAAGAGACGAATCCAATGATACCCAGTTTTACCTTCTCAGGTCAGTCATTGACCTTCCAGGTCAGGTCAAACTAAAAAATGTTGCTGTTTTGGGTCACCGTTGGATATCAAGTGCGCTGCTTATCAAATACCGATGACGATGCTGTTTTCTGGTGCCAAGCCAGCTAGAACCTCTTTGTCACACTATCCGACCAGAATTTTGCTGCTGAGGTCATTTCAGGTCAAGTTAGGTCAAGGTCAATTATATGTGTTTGTATGTCTGTGTGTGTCTGTGTGTATACTGATGTGTGCACCGATTGTTTTTGGGTCCATATCACATGAAATCATGATCTGAGAAGCTTTTACCAAAAATGCAGTCAAAAAACTTCACAAAAAGTAAATTCAGCTTGCCTAAAACGCAATTATCTTAGATGACCTAGGTTGACCTTGACCCTGACCTTGACCCCTGTACATCGTCGAACAACATGTTCCATGATAGGTGGGAGGTAAGACTGGCAAAAAAGGCCGAAATCAGGGTGTCAAAAGCTCACAAGGCCCATGGCAAACGCAAGATGTTGAGAATTGGCCATTTGGGTCATGACATGACCTGAAAAACAAGGTCATATCTCCGAAACCAAAAATCACAGAAACTTGAAATTTTCAGTGGACATCAAGAAAGGATAGGCGAGCAGCTATACGAAAAATCAGCCGTCTAGCTCTAAAAATGTTGAGTGCAGAGCAGAAAGACTGCCTGGGGGGGGGTGGCAACCACCCCCCCCCCCCCATGTGCGGGCGAGGGTTAAAGCATGGTGTAAATATTATGGAAATATTGAATATTTTTACCCAAAAATAATATCATTGTATTCTCAAAAAATAAAAACAAACCAACTACGAGTATAGTCGACTACAAAATGATGTTCCACTCCTCAGAAGCTATCAGTTGACCGGAGCGCTAAGTTGTGCCGTTATCACGCAATTAAGCGTGTCGATTATGAGCATTGGGACAACCGACAAAGTTATAATTTGTGAACTCAGCCCGTGTGATGCGGCACAGCCTACTATTCCAGGCAAATAATTGCCTGTGAAAAGTGGAACATCATTCTGTAGTCGACTATACATATGTGGATATCCTCAATTAAATAAGGCCTTTGAATGTCACCCTACGCACGTAGATTCTGTCTCGTTACTCTGCGCCATAGTCTGTAGGAAAACAGGGCAGCGGAGAAGCTCGCTATAAATTATTGAAAATGATTCTTCTAATTTTGTAGGAATAACATTCTGGTGCTTCATCTGTAGCTAGAAGAAGTGCTTATCGTTTTATACATACATCAATCTGCATTGCATTTTTCATCCTTATATTCTCTCCGCGCGAGATACGATATTCACGCAAGGACACCAGCGTTAGCGCGTGTCTTGTTCCAGCCCGCCAGAGCTCCGCACCGCCCTGACCCCGAGCGGCGAATGACCGGTCTCGGTGTCGCGGCGCAGTGGGCGGAGCTTAGCTGCGGCGCAACAGCTGACGCTGCTACGCCGTGCTAGCCTCTACCACGGCGCAGAGTTTTCCGATCAATTTTTACCATTACAAGTCAATGACAAGTGCCTTTCATTTTGATATTTTGTTAAAAGACCATGTTAGTAAAAATTAGGTAGGGCCTTTAAACTCATTGTGTCAAAGTTTGGTTGAAATCAAGCGTATAGGTAATGAGAAAGAGCCAAAAAGGACTGTTCCAGAGGGTCTGAAATGCATAGTAGTTTATGTGTAAAAGGATTCAAGTAATAATATTACAATCATACATTTCCCTATTTTATACCAGTAGCTCATAATATATTCAACCAAACCATCGCATTGTCTGTGCAAATTCTGAAAATATGCCAATTTTACTTCTTACACGTTATGAAGTGTTCACTTGATAGGGGCCCCTGGTTCCCTTCATGAAACTCAGTTGGGGAAACTACGAGGCGAATGTCAAAAAATGGATTGGTCAATAAATGGACTTTTGATGACCATATATCAGTTGGTGACATACCAGGGAAATAAGCTAAAATTAGAGCGCTCTATTTATCGCTCCTGCCCCATGTTGAAGAGATACCCCTAAAAGCGTGATCTTTTATCGGCCCTTACGCAGCAAGGCAGTAATTCTCAGACCGGTGGATGGTATCAATAGAAAGAGAATGCGTCAAAGATTAACATGAATTAATTAAAATAACATTAAAATGTTAATTAAGCGTGGAAATTAGTCCCAAAAATAAGCTAATTATTGCTCCTACCTCGGCGACGGCGCTCCCCGCAGTCGGCGGAGAAGCTAAAATAAAAGCCACCATCCTCCTCCGTAAGTCAATTTTAGAGCGGCCGAGTGGGCCGATGCAAGGCCGTATAAGTTGGCCGATGCGGGGCCACCAAACTGAGGTGAGACGTGGCTAGCAATTGCAAACTGCAATAGAAATCAATATCTTAAGACGTACAATATGGGATGATTACTCTGAAGCTGGAGTGAACGCTCGAGTAGATTGCAAGAAACGAAATGCATAGATTGGTTGAATTACGTACAATAGGCACAGCTCAGATGAAGCCATTTCTATGATGTTGACATTTGACATAACCCTTCCTCTCCTCACCTATGACCTAAGTGCATTGGCAGTTACCGGCATAGTTTTTGAGCACGAGTGTAATTCGCCATCGGACCGCAATGCATGTTGCTAGGCTGCTGCAATTACGACGAACATACGAATACTGCATTCATTTGTAGACGTTTGTTTTTTAGGCGGTCTTTGACGTACAAGGGGCATACCTGTCGACAACTTGAGTTTCTCCGAATTTCAAAAACTCCCAGAATTTCAATTCCTTATGCACTGTTGTAGGTACAGCTAATGCTATGTTCACAAGTTTTCGTTTCCTCCTGTTCTAAAAAGGATGATATTTGTCGATTTCGTGCGTCGCTGATAGGAGGGTGCGTTTAATAATTAGGCCCAACGCTTTCTGCATCCGCGAGTACCTCCAAAAAGGGAACAACAGTTTCCATTTATTACACTATGGGACATGTGACAAAATGACCACTGGAACACGTATGAAACGGAGCTCATATTCCTAAAAATGTCTACAATCACTTCTTTTCTGACACTATTAGCAAATACCATCTCAAGTTAGGTGGTTGACAGACAGTCAATGGAGATCTGGGGAGACTGAGTGATGCCAATTCACCACTTAACTGATAATGAGGGCCGAGGGAAGAGAAACATGCAACATGCACAACTGACAACTTGACAAGTGACAAAACACTACCACTATTGCGCAGTGCACAACAAATTACAGCAGCCAGCCCAAAAAATGCTTTTGGTGACTAATTGCAAAACAAGTCACTAATAAATGTCTTAGTTGCAGCTGAACACTGCACAATGATCACACTGTTCACACATTGAGTGAGATGCCACAGGTGGTTTGAATCACACTTTGGTACAACTGCAAATCTGAAGTGTTGTCATGAGGTTCATGCCTCCATGATCACAGCACTTTGGTTGTGGTTGGCATAACACTTGTAGTCTGCAGAGTTCCACATGAACTGCAGACACCTCATCTGGTGGTCTTCATGTTGCTCAACTTCTTCAGGAGGCAAATGTCGACCACCCAGCGGAAGCATGGTCCTGCAGAAAAGAAAGGTAATGCATAAGGTACAAACATTATCTGCTGAAACAGCCCCTTCTGTTGGCTGTTAAAAAAAATAATTTAAAATTTGGCATATTCTATATAACACATTCATAGAATATTCTACTTCACGTCACAAGGACTCACAATCTTTCTGTTGGGTATTTGATTGACGCATTAACTAAGTTTGTCTTAGGTTTTATTATTGCAAAAAATTCATATTGCATTATTGTATCAAAATACTGCCAGCAATAACAAAACAAGAACATGAAATGTCAATGAGCAAGCCGCTTTTCCTAAAAATGGATTACTTTGAAAAGAATTTTAGGTTCTTTTAAGGAAAAGGAGAAATGATTATCAGGTAATTATCAGAAAACCACTCAACCAGCAAGTGGCTGGGTGGTTTCACAGCAAATATCAAGCCAAAACATATACTTATATTTATCTAACAATTGAGCCATTTGACTACTACAAGGATATGTGAGCAAAATAAGATTTCAATTATCCAATGTTGACTTCCTTGCAAAGTTTATGCCTTATTTTATGAAAATGTGTCACTAGAATATGATACTTATCATCGAATATTATTTAATTTACGATTTATTTCGATCGGAACGCACATGGAGTCCCGCGCCATTTTCGTCGACGATGGATATGATCGTGCTTCATGAAGACATAAGGGGTTTCAATGGTCTTTCAAAGCAATAATTTGATGCAAAAATTTGTAGGAAATAATATAAAGCTGGTTCAAATGGCCATCAACCATTTAAAACACCGAAAATACTCACAACTCCGTCCCGACGACCACGCAGCACCGCGCGCGCCACACTACTGGCACAATGCCAAAACTGCTGTCACATCAGAAATGTTTTTTTTTCTCGATTGCAACTGTGGAATTATTTATAAAACAGAAGATGATCTTTCCGAAAAACCGACTGATTTCATACACAGATGCATGGAAAATAAAAAAATCCCGGTAAGTTTAATTGTATTGTTTTGTCGATTTTGACGTGCTCCTAGTTTGCAGCCATATTTCGATATGTTCTACAGGGAGTTCAGAATTATTTCAGGACCAATCTTTTCCTCATTCATTTTTCCGTCGATCATGAAATTTTTAGAGCGGAACAATTAGTTTCCAGGCGGTCCGAGCGGTTTTCGTGAGAAGGGTGCAAAAATCGGCGTCATTTTTAGAGCCTCGACACCAGCTCAACACAGGACCCTATGGGAGACGTTGAAGTAGCGGGAGCAATAAATAGAGCGCTCTAATTTTAGCTTATTTCCCACATGTGACGCCGATTTCGGTTTTAAGCGCAATCACGTGACACACCCCAGTCACGTGACCTAGAGGTGCGCTTTCAATAGACAGAGTGCGCTTATATCGAACCGAGAGTTGTACGCAATTAAAGACAATAAACGTGCTCAGTTTAACCTGCTCTCTTCAATAAAGCGAGATAAATGTTTCATAATGCTTCGGTACCAACGATATTGCCAATCCATCAAACATTGTAGTCAGGAGACGATTTGGCATTCGACACTTTTTCGAATTAATTCGGCGTTAGAATTGCACATATTTTAACAAATTGCGCTTTGCAACAACAGTCGACTGAGCCGTCCGAGCGCACCCATTCCATCTGCGCCGGCAGGCGACAGAAACCGCCAGTGGCGGAATCAGGGAGGAAGGGGGGGGGGGTTAAGAAAGTGGGGAAGAAGTAGCAAATGGTTTGTGGCGTCCGAAGCTCAATAAGAGCCTAGGTACTCAACCGGAGCCGGAGCCGTCCACAAATCTACGGCTCCATATCTTCTTTGAATTGGGCTGCCTAATCGTAGGCTATGACTTCATTGGTGGTTGATTTATTTCAACCGAATGTCATAGTCATGAGCTGCTGATCGCATGTCTCTGGTCCATCTGCATTCTGTAGTTACTATCATGAAATACTCGGGAAACTTTGCCCTATTATAGATACTGTGGCTGTTGACGGCGTTCGAGTGTGAAACCAAAGGCGTTAATGACGTAGAGGAACTTCAGTGAAAATGTCTCCCAATTACTCCAGTGACCTTGACTCCAGGGTGGTGTTTCACAGCAGATCGCTGAGTGCGCTGCGCGCGTCGGCGCGTTGGGTTTCCATGGCAATATCAACAAACTTCACTCTGACGCTAAGCTATGACGTCATCGCAAAACGCTAGCGCGCCGCTCCGCCAGCACGCTAGCAGCATTCAAACTCAAACCTGTTCTTTAAGAGAGTTTAGCGTAGTGAGGAAAATCATATTGATGATTATGAGCATATTTTTAATTGACCGAATCCTCAATGAAATCTGAATAAAATGACAAATAGCAAAAATTCGGGTATATTCTCTTCTGTTCTCTTTGTACTTGGTTCCTTAGGACCTCTGTTCCGAACGCGATTCATCATAAGCTAACAGATCGCTCGCAACGTCATTCGAGTGACGTCAGGGGTATGCCTTAGCTCCCAGCGCGCGCAGCGTCGGGCGGTGAGACAGGGGCCAGGGCCCAGGACAATATTCATTAATCGGTTTATCGTCCAAGGCCGTATATTAGGGGGTTAACTCGTCAGTAGGTTTGTTTACATTTGCTCAGCTGACGAAATGACGTCAATGGTCGTCCGCTCCGCAAGGATCAGACGGCCGCGCACAGTAGGTAGGTACATAACGCGGGCACAGGCAACAATCTCATCGACCTTATCTTGATAGAAAACACAACAGTAAAACGCTCTAAACAGGGGCGCAGCCAAGGGGGGGGGGCACACTGGGCTTTAGCCCCCCCCCCCAAATCTAGTAGGCGCCCTCACTGGATGGCGCCTTCCACGATCATTTCGGGGCGCCGAAGGCGCCTTTCTAATGTCCAGCACTCTAGGCGCCCTCGACGGTTAGCCATTGCGGTACACCATGCGGCACTGGCGCCCAGGTTTACAATTTTATATCTCTTTGTGGGTGAAGATGCACCCACAATCCTGAACTGCCAGACATCCACCCCCAATCTCCTGACCATCTAGCACCCTGGCATCATCTTCAGCGCCCTTCTGTCTGTTCGGCGCCCTTCTGATCTGTCGGCGCCCTTCTCGCCATTCAGCGCTCTTATGGCCTGCCGGCGCCCTTTTCACATTCGGCGCCCTCTGGGCTGACCAGTCGGCGCCTTCATGGTCCTTACCACACAGCATCCTCCTGATCTTTCTGCGCCCTCCACACTTGCCGGCGCCCTCCTGACCTGTCAGCGCCCTCCTTATTGTATTATAGCGCCCTCCTCACCGTACAGCGCCCTTATGGGCCCATCGATAGCGCTTCGGCGATACCTATCGCCTAGAGGCTGCAATGGGGCCCTTAGAGTACGGTGTCAGACCCCCCAGAGGCCGGTGTTAGACCCAAGGGTCAGCGAAGGGCATCAAAGGGCAAAGGCCCAAGGTAGGGCCCCAGAGGCTGATGTGGGCCTTCAGAGGCAAGTGCGTGACGCCCAAAGGTAAGGCTTGAGCCCCCCAGAGAACATAATAGGGCCATCAGTGGCCGGTGTAGAGACCTCATAGGCCAGTTTGGGGCCCCTCAGAGGCTAGTGTGGGGCCTCAGGTGTCGGTATGAGGCACTTAAAGACCGTTATGGGTCCTCAGAAGCCGGCATCGATCCTTCAGAAGCCAGTACGCTGCCCTCAGAGGCACATAAGGGTCAGTTTGGGTCCCAAAGACAGAAATAGGAATTGGGACCATCAGAGGCCGGTGTGGGACCTTTAAAGGCTGGTTTGGGTCCTTAGGGGCAAAATTAGGGCCCTCAGAGACCAGTACAAGACCTGCAAAGGGCAGTTTGAGACCATCAGAAACCGAATTGGGCACTCAGAGGCTAATGTGGGTCCTTACAGGCCAGCATGGGGCCCTCAGAGGTTAGCGTGGGGCCCTAAAAGACCAACATGGGCCGGCGTTGAGCCCCAGAGGCCATTAGAGGGCCCTCAAAGGCCAAGATGGGCCCTCAGAAGCCGATGCTGACCCTTAGAGGTCGGCATCGGGTCTTCAGAATCCAGTGCGGGGGGCCCTCAGAGGCTAATGTGGGCCCATACAGACCGGCGTGGGGCCCTCAAAGGTCAGAATGGGACCCTAAAAGACTGGCATTGGCCGGCGTTGGAACCCAGAGGCTAGCAGAGGGCCCTCAAAGGCCAAGATGGGCCCCCAGAGGCCGATGCGGACCCTTAGAGGCCGGCATGGGGTCTTCAGAATCCAGTGCGGGGCCCATAGAGGCTAATGTGTGTCCTTTCAGGCCGGCATGGGGTCCTCAGAGGTCAGTGTGGGGCCCTTAAAGACCGGCATGGGCCGGCGTTGGACGGTGGACCCCAGAGGCCAGCGGAGGGCCCTCAAAGGCCAAGATGGGCCCTCAGACGCCGATGCGGGCCCTGAGCGGCCGGCATTGGGTCTTCAGAATCCCGTGCAGGGGCCTCAGAGGCTAATGTGGGTCCTTACAGGCCAGCATGGGGCCCTTAGAGGTCAGTGTGGGCCCTTAAAGGCCGGCATGGGCCGGCGTTGGGCCCCAGAGGCCATTAGAGGGCCCTCAAAGGCTAAGATGGGCCCTCAGAGGCCGATGCGGGCCCTTAGAGGCCGGCATCAGGTCTTCAGAAGCCCGTGCGGGGCCCTCAGAGGCTAAGGTGGGTCCTTACAGGCCAGCACGGGCCATCAGAGGTCAGTGTGGGGCCCTAAAAGACCGGCATGGGCCGGCGTTGGACCCCAGAGGCCAACAGAAGGCCCTCAAAGGCCAAGATGGGCCCTCAGAAGCCGATGCTGACCCTTAGAGGTCGGCATCGGGTCTTCAGAATCCAGTGCGGGGGCCCTCAGAGGCTAATGTGGGCCCATACAGACCGGCATGGGGCCCTCAAAGGTCAGAATGGGACCCTAAAAGACTGGCATTGGCCGGCGTTGGAACCCAGAGGCCAGCCGAGGGCCCTCAAAGGCCAAGATGGGCCCCCAGAGGCCGATGCGGACCCTTAGAGGCCGGCATGGGGTCTTCAGAATCCAGTGCGGGGCCCATAGAGGCTAATGTGTGTCCTTTCAGGCCAGCATGGATTCCTGAGAGGTCAGTGTGGGGCCCTAAAAGACCGGCATGGGACGGCGTTGGACCCCAGAGGCCAGCGGAGGGCCCTCAAAGGCCAAGATGGGCCCTCAGACGCCGATGCGGGCCCTGAGCGGCGGGCATTGGGTCTTCAGAATCCAGTGCAGGGGCCCTCAGAGGCTAATGTGGGTCCTTACAGGCCAGCATGGGGCCCTTAGAGGTCAGTGTGGGGCCCTTAAAGGCCGGCATGGGCCGGCGTTGGACCCCAGAGACCAGCAGAGGGCCCTCAATGGGCCCCCAGAGGCCGATGCGGGCTCTTAGAGGCCGGCATCAGGTCTTCAGAAGCCCGTGCGGGGCCCTCAGAGGCTAAGGTGGGTCCTTACAGGCCAGCACGGGCCATCAGAGGTCAGTGTGGGGCCCTAAAAGACCGGCATGGGCCGGCGTTGGACCCCAGAGGCCAACAGAAGGCTCTCAAAGGCCAAGATAGGCCCTCAGAAGCCGATGCGGGCTCTTAGAGGCCGGCATCAGGTCTTCAGAATCCAGTGCGGGGGGCCCTCAGAGGCTAATGTAGGCCCATACAGACCGGCATGGGGCCCTCAAAGGTCAGAATGGGACCCTAAAAGACTGGCATTGGCCGGCGTTGGAACCCAGAGGCCAACAGAAGGCCCTCAAAGGCCAAGATGGGCCCTCAGAAGCCGATGCTGACCCTTAGAGGCCGGCATGGGGTCTTCAGAATCCAGTGCGGGGCCCATAGAGGCTAATGTGTGTCCTTTCAGGCCAGCATGGGCCCTCAGAGGTCAGTGTGGGGCCCTAAAAGACCGGCATTTGCCGGCGTTGGACCCCAGAGGCCAGTGGAGGGCCCTCAAAGGCCAAGATGGGCCCTCAGACGCCGATGCGGGCCCTGAGAGGCCGGCATTGGGTCTTCAGAATCCAGTGCAGGGGCCCTCAGAGGCTAATGTGGGTCCTTACAGGCCAGCATGGGGCCCTTAGAGGTCAGTGTGGGGCCCTTAAAGGCCGGCATGGGCCGGCGTTGGACCCCAGAGACCAGCGGAGGGCCCTCAAAGGCCAAAATGGGCCCCCAGAGGCCGATGCGGGCTCTTAGAGGCCGACATCGGGTCTTCAGAATCCAGTGCGGGGCCCTCAGAGGCACTTAAAGGCTAGTCTTGGGACTAGAGAGACAGAAATGAGGCCACCAGAGGCCGGCGTGAGGCTATCAGACGCCGGATGGGCCCCTGAGGCCGGTTTAGGGGCCCTTAAAGGCCAGTGGAGGGCCCTCAGAGGTCAATGTGGGTCCTCAGCGGTCAATGTGGACGCTTGACCGCCACTGAAGGGCTCTCAGAGGTCAGTGTAAGACCCTCAAAGACTGGTATAGGAGCTGTTAATAGCTGGCGTGGGTTTCTCGAGCCTCGTGACAATCGAATACGGGCCAGGGCCCCATACAGCCATGGGGGCCCATCGGTTGTTTGGGGGGGGGGGCAAATGATATGATGCCCCCCTGATATGCCTTTTGGGGGGCATGGCCCTGATGCCCCCCCGCCCCCCCCCCCCTGCGACCGCCACTGGAGCCGCCTTGCATACACCTATGCATTCATATCTCGGCCAACACCGACCAGCTGAGCGCCACACGGACTCATTTGGCAACACATACACCAGTGCGAAGGAAATCCCCTCCGCTAATACTTTACGCATAACAGGCCTAATGAAGAGGGGTCCCGCGCAAGCAACAGGTAAGTATGTGCATAGAGTAAATACAACAAAACTGATCGTTAACATCTAAACATGCTAAAGTATAGCATAAAAGGCATTAAATCCACAAAACCAGTGGCTGAAGCCGCCTCTGTCAAGTAAATTGTGCCGTCAAGTGTAAGTGCAATGCGCCCAAATCAAACATAAAAGTGTCTGGAAAGGGCGCATATGCGCTCGAATCATACTGCAGAGTGTCGTAAAATGGCGCAGTGCGCTTTTATCTGACTCGGTAGTGTCGTTTTTAGGCTAAGTGTCTGATAATTGCGCCTGAAGTCGACTCGGGAAAATTATTCAAACAGGTATTTCGAGAAAAATACAGTGTTAAAAGCAAAAAAAAAAGCTGTCGGAATGCGTTTTGCAAACACACCTATCAATTAAAAGTGTTTGGGTCACCTTCAGGTCATTATTTTAAAAAAAACTTGTTCACCGAATTCCAGCTCAACATCTAGGTAAGGTATACGACACCCACTCCGTCTTCGCGGCAAAATCCTTCATCTGAAAATTCAAGTACATATGGTTGTGAGTGTGATGTACCAAATGTATGCATTATGCATCAGAAATGACGAGCGAGAAAATCTCTTTCAAATGAGCATCATTTTTTAAAGATTGGTTACGAAATAAACGAATGAGAACAGAAAAACGGAAAGTGCTCGACCACTCAGGCTCCAACAGGACTGTTGAATACAGGCGCAATTTACCCACGATTTGTCGCGAATGAGCGCAGTTTCACCGCATCGTTCTGCATCGCGTTTTTCTCATTTGTGGCGGAATCAAACAGTGTCCTGATACTATCACATATTCCGGGGGGCTAAATTTACCTCTTTTCATTGCAGCGAGCTTCCTAGAATGCATAACTTTGAAGATTTTGCGACATGAAAGAAATGTCGTATTTCAGCGCAGTTTGAGTGTGCAATTTGCGGCAACTGTCGCTTTTAAGCGCTGTCGTTTTATTTTGCGCAAAGTCGAATTCGAGCGCAAAAAAGTCGAATGAGGGTTGAATCGTATTCCCACATGTGTCACCGACTGATATGGGCATAAATGCAGCCCCCGCTACTAAGGGTGAAAAACGGTATAACAAGCCGATATTTGCGGTATCGCGTCCACTTATTGGAGAGAAAAGGCTTCCATTTTTCACTAGGAATTAGTGTGATTTGATTAAATTCGGCGAATTGACTCGAAAATGGCGATAGGAAAACAGCTTTTCTGCAGGTTCTGGGCGTCACAATCAGCTGGCCATTCAATAAATGGATTGGTTTTATGAAAGAAAATTGTTAAAAGATTTAATTTAGTTACAATAGACAAAAATATTTAATTCTTAAATAATAACTTAACTACAATTAGAAAAACCATAAACAAAATGATAAAAATAATGACATTTTTAAACCACGGTACTGCTTATATTTTTTGGCGCGTCTGTTTCAATCCGCCATATTTGCCAATCACGGTTTGACCTTGCGTTGTAACTCTGCGATTTAGAGCCGCCAGTTAATTATGCACCGGGTGAGTGTAGGCCTTGTGTGGTTAAAAAACATTCTTATGCCTTATTTTTTCATTTGAATGCTAAAATTCATTGAAAAGATGAAGTTGTCTGATTTTATGACCATATATGGTCATCGCCCCGCCCACTCCAGCCGCTGATTGGCTAATCCAATTTTTGTTTGGCTCCTCGTAGTTTCCCCAACTGAACTGATATTGCGCCAGAGTCATTCAAACATTTGAAAACCTTCCCATTCTCGTGAACATCGTCGCATCGCAAAAATAAACTTTTTATAGGTCTACATTCTACAGTCCTTTACTACTAGGAAGCTCGTATTTCAGACACCCGTCGTCATTTACTAACTCGTTTACCCTTTTCTTTTCTTACGCTCTGACCTTTTATAGACCTTACAACACTCAAATCACCCTTCAACAATGGCTGAAGAAATCCCACCTCTGGAGGTGCTTTTGGAGCTCGCCAAGTCAGCCTTCCGTGGCAAATACGGCCACGAAGCCGCGGTGATGGCCTGTGCTCCGGGGCGGGTCAACCTGATCGGGGAGCATACCGATTACAACGAGGGACTCGTGTTTCCAATGGTGAGTTTCCAGTTTCCGCATATCGGGCTGCATGGTGTAATTGTGTAACGTGTATGTTGGCTTGGTTTGGACTTAGGAACATAGGCGGCGGAACAGGGAGGGCACCGGGGCACCGTGCCCCCCTTTGATTTTGGCATTTTAACATTAGCCCTATGGGCGTTGCATGGAAAGAATGGGACCAAAAGTCGGCAGTGCCCCCCCCCCCCCCCTGAGGGTGTTCCGCCGCTACTGCTTAGGAATGATTGTTTGGAGCTTGTTTAGTGATATAATGAACTCCTTTGGATGGTTACGTCTGCTGGTAACAGCATACCTATTGGACTTCGTATGAATCGCGCTGTCGATCATGAATTTTAGTTACGTCGATGCCATTATTATTTCGCAGCGAGTGTTGATAACAGCGTTTCACCGTTACAAAAAAAAAAAAACAGTCAAAGAGAGCATTGTCACAGAAGTGAAAACCTCAGGTTGACAATCGTTCAGATATGACGGATCAAGGACAAAATTCTAATGCAATCATAAATTTCTCTTTGATCCGTCATAACTATCTGACCACTGACAGCCTGCTTGTTTTGCCTCCGCGAACAGTGTTGTATGATTTCCTTTTTATGTCGATTTCAGTTGCTCAACTCTCAAATAGACCAGACTTCAATTCAGCGATGTTGACGTGCTTCCCTAGTGACTTTTTATTCTGTGGCGTCGGCGATCGGGCGATATTGATCTTTCCAATCGCTCCCGATCTTGGCCTATCTTATCAGTGCGGAGTGTGCGTTGTTTTTACACGAAGTAATTATCAGGGACATTGTATCTATGAGCGAACTAAACGGTGCGTGCTGACTCTTCGTACGAGATACACGCAAGCGGTGCTGCCTCAGACCTCTGACCTTTCACCTTTCAAATCACATCTGACCTGTAACTGATGACCTCTGAACTCTGACATGTGACTTGCAGCCTCTGTCTTCTGACCTCCAACCTTTGACGTCTGACCTGTGGCCTCTTATGCCCTCAGGCGCTGCCTCTCATCTCTGACCTCTTACCACTAACCTATGACCTCTGATTCTTGATTGCTGACCTCTTACCTTTAGTCCCTGATCGCTGACTTGTGACCTGTTTCTTCTGACCCTTCACCTCAGAGTTCAGACGCTCGCTCTAATCTCTGATCCCCGTGATCTTTCCTGTGACCTGGCACAACATATGACATCTGCCCTGCCCTCTGCATTTTGACCTCTGACGTTTGACCCGTGACCTTTCCCCTGCCCTCAGGCGCTTCCCCTGGTGACGGTGGTGGTCGGTGGCCGCTCTGACTCGGACCAGTGTCACGTGACCACCCTGGCGGCCGGGGCCGACGCGCCCCTATCGGTGACCTTTGACCTGCCGACAGAAGAGGCGCCGCTCCGGCCGGGACCCCCGGCCTGGTCCAACTACGTTAAAGGGGTGGTGGCCAACTTCAAAGGTAGGCAGGCAGGTATAACGTAAAAATAGTATCCATGGTCAGAATTTAAAACCTTCAGCTCAAAAGTTTTTAGTACCTAACCGTGTTTATCGGCAGTACATACCTAACTCGGAAACAAGCATCATCATGAAATACGTTTTAATTATACAGCAATTCATCCAAAATGTTTTCGTAGTTTTTTTTTTTCTGCAGATTGCTCAACATTTGACTACTTAATTGCAGGTACTTATCCATATCACTATTTCGTAAGAAAAGTTATTGGCATTTGGCAAACACTCAAATAATGTCCTCACTCCTCAGCCCTTAGTGCTATCATTCGAGTACTACGTCTAATATTTACCCAATGCCTATCACCCAATCACGTGACCACACCATTTTACGCTATCATGCAACCACTTGACATCATCTCGTTACTCTGTCCCTGACTGGCCAGCTAGCTGTTCAGTGTTCACTTTGTCAACCGAATGGCTACTATGACAACAGAGCTGATCAAACAAGCGACTTGGCTGGCGGCCAACTGTGCCTCGGCCGCACCACGTGTTGGTTTGGTCCTGGGGCGGGGTTGAGTGTGCGGGGGGGGGGGGGAGAGGGGAGGTCTGATTGCGCGGTGCCCGGCTTCTGTATGATGTACCGATGTTCCTCAACATTGTGGACAGGTGTATTCGATGTCATTGTGCGATTAATTACGTTATGGATACCATAATTATCCTCATTATCGAACATTAACGATTAACATTGCGTTTTCGATCTGATGAGGCCATTATTGAGATTTTATGCGTTTGTTTTTATGTTCGTTTTTCAATTAATTCCGCAGCGCTTTGCCGCAAGCATAAGAAATGGCGAGTGGCGTCATTTCTTATGCCTCTAAGTTGTCACGAAGTTGATTTACTAAGTCGAACCGATCTGTTTCAATGCCCTCAACATGAGATGTTGAGCGTGGCATGGCATTGTATAAAGACACAGTTCTGGACTTTTGTAATTCTAATAGCATATCATTCATCTCAACAATGGGATTCTGCTGAAATCGGGTTCTGTCCGCTCAGATTGTGGCTCAAAGAAAGCTAACCTGAACTGTAGCGTGGCTTGATATTGTCACAGCTGCGATTGAGTGCCCAGAATTTTAAGGCTTTGAAATCAAATTGATTGATTACTAATGCGTTTGAGATTGATGTTATTGCGTCGAATGGTTTCGGTCCGTTGAAGCTAATGACACGTAAACGCTAACGTGAAGTCTTACTGATTGTCTTGTCTGACATTGTCCGTGTCAGGAACTATTGTCAGGCAATTGATCAGATAGTGAAATAAGTTGTGTTTCCACTTGTATTGGTTCTTAGAAATTTAATGTAATGCAGAAGCATATTCCATACCTGGGCAGTAGGCAATCGACCTGCAAATATTTTGCAAGCTGCACTGTGATCGCGTTTTCTCATCTCAGCACTACCCATGTTACTAACTTCAAGGCATTTTCTCGCATTTACCCTACAGCCGTTATCCTTAGAAGTTTTATCGTCTCGTTCCGTCAATCGATTGGGTACTCTCTTTTTCAGGCGGCGTGGTGCCTTTCGAAGCGGTGCTGGCCTCGACCGTTCCTCTGGGAGCGGGTCTCTCCAGTTCTGCCTCTCTAGAGGTGGCCATGTATACCTTCCTCGAGGCACTCACTGGACGAAAGGCAGAAAGGTAGAGCTGGTGGTTAAACAGATCCGAAAAGGTGACATAAACACAGGAAGGCGAGTTGGCTTCACGATGGTTTGTTGATAATCTGACAACAATGTGATTGGTGACTTGAAATGAGTCTGTTTGCGTATCGCCTAATCGTAATCGACCACCACTGCGGAAGTAAATTGATAGTTTTGGTAGATACTAGATATGTAGGTAATACTGACGACTTCCTATGTGCATTTGTTTAGTATTTTTGTTGAAAATGAACAGGATCTGATCAGAGCTAAGTTGGATCTGAATAAATGGACTAGCGCTTATTTTATCCCGCGAGTTGCTGGGGGGGGGCGTTAAACGCCCCCACTTTTTTCGCCGGGCCATAGCATAAAAACGGCGCGCCGCAGGCGCACCAAATTTTGCGTACCTGTAGGGAATTGATTGAAGTTTATTGTGACAAAGTTTCAAAAAAATCAGTCGGAAAACTTTTGAGATAACAAGGTTTTAGTGACGTCATGATTTCTGAGTTTTCGACCAAAACGGCATATGTTCAAAAAATCATATAAAATCACAGAATAGACGGACAGACATGCCGTAAACTTCATTAGACTGCCAATACCATGAAAAATCAAATGGCTATCTTCGATTATTGATTATCGTTCTGCATTTTCCAAAATCTTGAACTGAATCTTGGCAATTTCTCGTGACTACTTCACGACCATGATTGCATTTCTTAAATTGAAGTTTTTGAGCCAAGCACGTACACATATGATAAAATGAATGTCACCATCGTGTTCTACGCCCCAAATTACCCATAAAACATGGGTCACAGGCTGCGAATATCAGTTTTGATTTTCGGGGATATGTGCCTACCCGGTTGACCTGACCTTGACCCTGACCTATGCTTGACTGACCCCTGCATGGAGCTGACACTCTTGTAGGCCTTATATGATGGATTGTGCACCGTTTTGGCAGAGTTTATGACGAGAGGCGCCCATTGCGAAGTCCTGAAATCCATGCTACTGAAAGCCCGATTTCAGGTGTTTGACCTGACCTTGACCCGACCTGTGACCTCAAAATTCAACTTTAAAGTACTCATCTGAAGCGTCTCGTCGCGTTCTTTCGTTTGCCGCCTCGTGCGTTTCGCTGCGCCTATTGGTTCTCGAGTTATCGGCTGGGGGCGTTTAACGCCCCCCCCCCCCAGCAAACGGTGGGTGGCGAAATGCCCCAGCAACTGCCGGGTTATTTAATTTTATGCTTTACCTTACCACTCGACACACGATAAAAGTCCCTTCTTCAGCATGTCAATCTAATGTCGTTTTTCTGACGTCTTTTCTCCTTTGCCAGCCTGCGCGAAAAGGCGCTGCAGTGTCAGAAAGCAGAACACGAGTTTCCCGGAATGCCCTGCGGCATTATGGACCAGTTCATTTCGGCCATGGGTCGAAAGGACAACGCGCTGCTCATTGACTGCAGGTGAATTGATGTGGATTTTGGGATGGTGCGTGTTGTATCGTTTGTTGTGTTGAACTCGTTGTGACGTTGTCACTTATCTGCTTCACAAAAAATCATGTGGTTTATTGCAAAGTCAATTTGTTAATTCACATCAATCAGCACTATGCGAGTCAAGAGACGCACTGACCAGAAAGGGGACCTCGATGGGGAGCATGAAGCTGCAACACGAATTATTTAGAAGTGGTAAAGGCTATTAAAACGCAACTTTACGTAGTCTCTCAAAGTTCGTGTTCTCTCACATTCGACAGTCATACGATGTACGATCGATCGAGCATTCCATAGACCGGGCCGATAGCGATGCGTTCTAGCACAGGCCCGCCCTGCCGCCTACAGGTCTCTGGAGTCAACTCTAGTTCCACTAGCCGACCACCAGGTGGCAGTGTTGATTACCAACTCCAATGTTCGCCACACACTGACTGGCTCAGAATACCCCAGCCGACGAAGAGCCTGCTTCGAAACAGCTAAAGTACTCGGGGTCAAATCACTGCGAGAAGCCACCATGGAACTTCTAAAAGGTGAGCACAATATCATGATACAGTTGCTGCCTCAGTTGATAAATTTGTTGATACAGTTGCCGCCTGTACCTATGCCTCGATGTGAAGAGGTGTCGATCGAATTGGTGCCTATTGACGTGCACGAAAGTCACAAAACTCACTTTTATAATGCGAAGTTCTTAGCAGCAAGTATTCTTGTCATGCTTGTATTGACTCATAGCCTGTCGATGTCATGTTCTCAGCATGTCCGGAAGGCTTTCAGATAAAAGGAAAATCTGCGTTATTGACTCCGCTGAACGATGATAAAACTTGATGCTGTTTCCAGCCGACCTAAGGCCCGGGGAGTGAGTGCTTGATTATCTTCCGGGGGTTTATCTATTGACACTTTGGTCTCTTTCTCATGATTGCTTCTGTCCTATTCCAGAGCGACAAGGTGACATTTCCGAAGAAGACTACCGTCGCGCTCGTCACGTGATCACTGAGATAGCCCGGACAGAGGCGGCTGCTGAGGCTTTCAAAAAGGGCGACTACGTCACAGCGGGAAAACTGATGAATGAAAGCCACGCATCGCTTAGGTACGGGGCAAGTGTTACCCTCCCCCCCCCGCACGCATAACTGGCTCCTAAGCTAACATTTCAATCATCCCTTTCGACATCCGTTTCAATCATCTGGACGATTTTGAAGCAGCTCTTATGCAATGTCTCCTACATTTTTTTTTTCGGAGACGCTTTTGAGTTGTCACTACTGTTGTATACCTATCCCCTTATTTCAAGCCGATTTAGGGTTGCCGTTTATATACAAGTTTCATGTTTTCCAGGGATAATTTCGAGGTGTCGTTGATGTCGTATATTTTTTTTAGGGACGATTACGAGGTGTCGTGCGCGGAGCTGGACCATCTACAGCGGATCGCCGCTGCAGTTGAGGGGGTATTCGGATCCCGGATGACTGGAGGGGGGTTCGGAGGGTGCACCGTCACGCTGGTACGTAGATGCGTCGGAGTACCTAAAGTGTAGTTGGCCTCGGGGAAGGCTGGCGTGAGATAGATTATGGGATGTCTGACGGGTTTTGGTTGACTATCATTTGTGGCGATTGTATGCGAAGCTTCCAATCATTCCAGGTTGACAGACGATTCCAGTACCTTGTCAGACGGTCGTTGACTCGTTGTGCTCAACTGACCACAAAGTCTGAGGTCAGGGACCTCGGGTCACTAGGCGTTAGTTAGTTTGTCACATATTTAACTAGAGCACCTACTTACTTGGGAGGGATGTGCTGTCACTGATGTTAGTTGCCCGGTTTTCGATATCCGCTTGTAAGCTCCCATGTTCCTGATCCCATGCTTCCCATTTAATTTCAGCTGAAAGGAACTGCCGTGGATGCGTGCATTGAGAAGCTCAAGAGTGAGTACGCCGGCAGCGCCACCTTTTACGTTTGCCGTCCGGCTGATGGCGCCACCGTCATATCCGCCTAAGATAGGTGTCGCTGCTGTGTTAGTATAGGTGTCGCTGCAGTCTAGCTCCTTAGAACAATGTAGCGGGATTATCAAATGCAGTGCAGCAGATCAGAGGCGGATCCAGCTCAGAGTTTTGGAGGGGGCAAACCATAACAATTTATCGATTCTTTCCATGCATCGTCCATAGGCGTAATGTTAAAATCATGCCGTTTGGGGGGGGGGGCAAATGCCCATTTCGCCCCCCCCCCCTGGACCCGCCACTGCTGCAGAATATAGCTGTGCGTGTAGGTTTGCTACACATTAGTTTGTGTCAGTATTTTGGGGAAATGTGTGCTCTGCCATTGAAGTATTTGTCAAATATGACTATGAGATATTGTATTTTTAGTGCACGCACACTGCACGGTAGCAGTGTAAGTTTGTTGGATATTTTCTGACCCACGACCAGTGTTATCCCAACACTTACAAAGTCATGACAGTTTCAGTATTTGTAGTCGGCTAGTCACATTGAAATTACGAGCAGCTAGTCATTGTTTCTAGTGTGCATTACATTGAACGTTGTCCGTTTCAAAGCAGCGAATGTTTTGATTGGTGATACAATCATCGCCGTTTTTGTGATTGGTTGAATGGTGCAAATATTGCTAGAGTGATGTGCCGAATAAATGGACAATGATACACGATAAAAACGAAATTGGTCTAAGTGTCAACGACGAAATCCGGTGAACGAAAGCCAGAAAAGCCGAGGTGATAAGCAGCTGTCCAGCGCGCTGTCAAGTGAACGGGGGAAAAGTAAGGGAATACGCGGCATCCACTGGCGGATCCAGGGGGGGGGGCCACCGGGGCCATGGCCCCCCCCCCAAAAGCCTGAAAGGGGGGGCCAACATATCTTTTGGCCCCCCCCAAAACGCTTGAAGAAAAATTAATGTGAGATGGTTGCGTAGTAGATACCTACTAGAATCAGCAGCGTGATTCAATAGCGTAGAGAAAGTCAGGGGTGCGGGAACTACTTTCAGACTGGGGGGGGGGGCACACCATAATGGAGATCAACCTAGGGTCCCCCCAAATCTAGTTTCTCACCGGTTTTAGGCCACTTATTTTTCATCTCTTGGCTTTTTCAACAAAAAAAGAAAACATTTGCAAAAAGGGCGGCATTCCGTCTGAAAGTTGTGGTGGCACCGCCCCCCACTGGTGGATTCAGGGAGGGGGCCACCGGGGCCATGGCCCCCCAAAAGCCTGAAAGGGGGGCCAACATATCTTTTGGCCCCCCTCCCAAAACGCTTGAAGAAAAATTAATGTGAGAAGGTTGCGTAGTAGATACCTAGAAGTTAGAATCACCGGCGTGATTCAATAGCGTAGAGAAACTCAGGGGTGCGGGAACTACTTTCAGACTGGGGGGGGGGGGGCACACCATAATAGAGATTAACCTAGGGTCTCCCCAAATATAGTTTTCTCACCGGTGGTTTTAGGCCACTTATTTTTCATCCCTTGGCTTTTTTCAACAAAAAAAGAAAACATTTGCAAAACATGGGATATTTCGTCTGAAAGTTGTGGGGGCACCGCCCCCACGGCCCCATAGTTGGGGGGTGGGCAAGCTGTCCCCACTGCCCCGGTTCCCGTGCCTATGGAGAAACCACCGGGTTTACTAGCTTCCTTCATAAAGTGTCGTCATGTCTTGTCGTCACCCGAGAAGGTCTTATTGCATACATATCGATTGAACTGTCAAGTTAACAAACTTGCTCTGGCAGCCTGACCTGACATGACCCGGCAATTTTTCATTCACGGAATATGCGCAATAATGTTTTTTAGGAACACTCACTGAGTTGGCGTTGAAAAGCTTGTTTTGTTTGGTAATTGTACAAGAAGCATATCAGGGACCTTTTTGTCCCTTCCCGTGAAACGGTAAAAGACTTATTTCGGTCAGAGCTCAGGCCAATCTCTAAGGGGTCAGTCGGGTCACTTATTTCTTAAAAGGGTCCTTACGGCATCCAAGGACCAATTCCGGCTTTTGAGTGCACCACATCAGCATTTGATGCTGCGACAGATGGTGAAATATGAATATATGTTACAGGCCGTATGAAAATTGTCCGTTTGCAAACGGCCTGGCCCAGTCAGGGCATATGAAACAGCCTGAAAACACCGGCCGTTTGCAAACCATGACCTGAAATATCAGACCGTTTGAAAACGGCCTAGTTAGTTTCGGCCTAGCGGATCCAGGGGGGCCACGGGTTCATGCCCCCAAGCCTGAAAGGGGGCAACATGTATTTTGGCCCCCAAAAACACTTAAGAAATGTGAATGTGAGAAAGTAGCGTAGTAGGTAGAAACTATCGTATCATTAAAAATATGTGAGCTTGAGTGTTGGTCTCGTCTTCACCCAAGAAGTTCTTATTGCATACTTTACCTCTCGATCGACGCGTGAAGTTATCGTGTAAGTTATCATGAATCCGATCGCGACGAAACTTTAGCACCCTCATGTTGACAAAGTCTGAAAATTTCATGACCCTGACCCAAGTGACCTTTGACCTGTGGCCTATTTCTCGAGACTATCCGTGCGTTCGGAGAGCATGGAATATTCACCGTCCCCTGGAATATTCCCCGTGCCGCGTTCGGAGGCGTATCTCTCTGAACGGCCAATCTCCGGGAATGTTCCGCGCGCATGGAGTATTCCACGGATTCCACGTGGAATGTGCCTCTCCGAACGCACCATATGTTTGGCCATGTTTGAGGCCATGTTTGGCCGGAATCGCGATTCCGCGTATGTCGGCTCACATTATCCGCTCGTTTACAGTCTTTTCGTGGTTTAAAACGCTCAAACATGTGAAATGATGTTGGTCCCAACCATTGTGGTAGGTGTCAATGTCACCTTAGGGTCAAGTCAGGTCATTGAGCTTTGATGACCTCGGTGCACTTTTCCGAGTTTAACATGTTTCTAGGATAGTTTCGTTTAGCTGATTTTGAATTTAGCATTTAGCAACCATTTGAACATTTACGAAGTAGTTTTGATGCCTTCGTATCATGTTACGTAGCTGCCAGTGGTAGTCGGACACCTGCTACACGGACGCCCATAAGTACTGGTTGACCTGGTTGACCTGACCTGGCCTGCCCCGACATGGCCTAAAGGCATGAAGACATACATCATCTATGATCCAAACTAACATGAAATTCGTGATCAGCACAAAAAAATCTATTACAGCCTTACTTTAGGAGGTTCTGACAGGCCCTGATTTTCCCGTCTTTTGGGTCTGTGACCTGACCTGGGCGGTGTTTCACGGCACGCTGCCAGCGCTGTTGGCACTTTTGGTTTCCATGGAGACATCAACTAGCCTATACCTACAACACTACCGAAGGTTGACCTTAGCTCGCGGAATGCGCTGGCAGCGGCTGGCAGCGCGACCGTGAAACACCGCCCTGGAAGGTCAACCAATGACCAAGGACCTTAAAATCGGGTATCATCGGCTTCCTCTCGTCACTGACAGGCAACACACTCGTTTTTTCCGCGAGCTCTAGCTTGATCAGGGGCCGAACGGCAGAGAGGTTCAACCGACACCTCCCAGCCCGCGAAGGCTGCGCCAAGCACCGACCCGGAGCGGTGGTCGACAAAAGCAATTTGAAGTGTTTTCAAAGTAATATTAAGGCACGGGTTGAGTGGGCTACCATTTCTCTCTCTATTTTTTTTAGTTTAAAAAAAATATCGTTTCTGGGCTGTGACGAAAAATAAGTGGCCTAAATCCGATGAGAAAACAGGATTTGGGGGTACCCTAGGTTTGGCTCCTTGCACGAGTTGGCCCCCCCCAAAACGCAAGTCTGGATCCGCCAGTGGCGGCATCCAATCATGACGGATGTTTAGTGAACCATCAAGAACTGCTGAGATATTGTCAAATTAGTTGCAGACCTTTTACGCAGGCAAAGCTCAATATAGATACTTCTGAGACCCATAATAAAGGTATAGGTAGGTAGGTCAAAAAAGGTGAAGGTAGGTAACTGAATGCTCTCATGGATCATGCCAATAGCTAGTCAGACACGTCCAATATTGCTGTTACCTGCGTCCTTCTATTAGTTTTTTTTTCTTTTGTTATATTGTAAACACGCTGCCAAGGCTGTCCGCGGATCTTTTCTCTTTTGTATCTGGTAACTAAATGCTCCCTCAGTCCTTTTCGTCAACGCTCAACAGTCGCCTGTACTTACATTGGAAGCAAAGCGGCGGAACGGGGAGGGCACCGGGGCACCGTGCCCCCCTTTGATTCTGGCATTTTAACATTAGCCCTATGGGCGTTGCATGGAAAGAATGGGACCAAAAGTCGGCAGTGCCCTCCCCCCCTAACCTTCGCCCCAGTGGGGGGGGGGGGCATATGTTACCACCCTGTCGCGTTTTTTGCGTGTGAATAAAAAACCGCGGCGTGTTTGTCTTGCCGAGACGCATCGGCTGATATGCAACATGACTTTTCCGGTCAGGTCATGACCTTGACCTGAGGTCAAATTTTGAAGTTGACCTTTCAAGGTCAAATTATAGTTCATTCGACGCGTCGCGGCGAGAGGAACACGATTCTGGCAATAGAAATGTCCTAGTTTTTTTTTTTTTTTTTAGTCAAAAGTTATGGTCGAAAAACACTTCGTAAAAACAGCTATTTTTGAGTTTTTCAAAAACAGAGTTTTTGCCCTCTGGAGGCTAAACCGTTGACCTGAGGTCATTTTTAATGATGACCTTATCAAAAGAAGAGTTCAAAAGCTATCGATTGCTTTTCGCAGCGTTTTTCTAGCTATCATAGTTCCTGAGATAATTGCATGTTTTCTGAAAAATATGACAATTCGCAAATTTTGACCTTTGATGACCTCTGGTGACCCCAATATTGCTCTAAGATGAAAAATGACTGAAATACTTTCAAACGTACGCATCGAGAGCTATCGACTGCTTTTACCGCGTCTTTCTATCCCTCTTAGTTTTTGAGTTAGAGGTGGGGGTAACATATGCCCGCCCCCCACTAGGGCGAAGTTGGCTGAGATCGTCACTGGCCGTGGCGGTCTTAATTGAAGGCGCGGGTTAATTGAAGGTGTTCCGCCGCTACTGATCGGAAGCGTAAACACAGCCACTATGCAGTGTGCTACTGTCATGTGCTGCATCGCAGTCTTCGAGCAGTCTGAGCATACCGTCCTTGAAAGTTGTACTCACTTCTAATCATAGTATGTTATTGTTTAGCATTTATACCTAACCTTTCTCGTAATACTTTTTCCTTTGTTACCACCCCTCATCGAATAATACACCTTGCATTATTCGTTGTATAGGGGAAGTTGGGGGAACGCCGAATACTTTTTTTCTGACGCCCGTAGCACGCAAGGTAGACAGCAAGAGCTATTCTTGTTGGCGTCATTCGAGAGGTCAGTCTTTTACCTTTCAAACATACCAGGCGCATTTGATGAATTCGCATACCGTTAAGCGCACAAACTAAAAATATCAAAGAAGTGACTTTTTCGGCGTTGCCCCGGACTGCGGGGAAAGCCGAAAATGGGAGAAATGATCTGCGGGGAATGCCGACATTGATGTTTTGCCACTTTATCTCAAACTTTATCCAGAATTTATCAAAGCTGACACGCGTTTTAAGAGCTTGAGGACGCTTGGTGCACACTGGAAGTTATAATTGTGTGATATAATAAGAAAATGCCAGGTAAATAATTCCTTATAGGTAACAGGCCGTTGTGTCGGTTGAAAGTGTAATTTGTGTGACTAAAAATTCGCGTTGCTATTCTACAGCAGTAAAGCCCACGTAGCGTGCTTTAACGTGCGTAATTGCACGTTTTCGGCATTACCCCAGCCAGCCATACTTTTATTTGCAGGCCCATAACTTTTCAACGTGCCGTATAAATTTCAAATAGGCAGCACACTTATGCAAAGACATGCTGAAGATTACTTGACCGAACTGGCCAGACAAACGGTAGCATAATGAGTAAGAAATGCAGCTTCAAAGGCGCATGTAGTACAAGGAACGCGTACCTTGAAAACGCTCTTGGTGTCCTCACAGCCGAAGTATTCCGAATGACGACTCGTAACAAACATGCGATAATTGTAGTCACTTAAAGGTAGTGTGCCACCTTTGAAAAATTTCACATTTTATTTTTCCTAGGATAAGAAGCTTCTGTTTTTACCTAATATCGCAAAAAAAATCAAAAATGGGCCTGGAATAGTGCCTTTTTCGCTTAAAAGTTTTTCGGTTTTTAGATATGTATAACAACTGTAGTGGGCTCACCTGCAAACAGGCGTCGGGCAACAATCGCGAATGCGGCGCACTTGTGACAATAAGCAAAGGTCATTATAGTGTTACGACCATACGATGTACGGGAATGAGTTATCAGCTGTCTAATCGTAGACAACACAATGTCGAGCCTTAAACTCATGTAAGCCCGTATTGTATTTTCTTTTATTTGGCTGTCGAACATTATTTATGGTTTGAAATATGATTTTATGTAAAATAATTGATATGAAAAAGCCGTCTTATAAGTTATGACCCCATTTCACCACACGCAAGTGGCAGAAATGACAATGATCAGCTGACGCATTTTTCTTGGCCGAAGTCAGAGCGCGCGGCCCGACGCACCACGCGTATTTGGAAATTCCGACCTCGACGAGCATCAGAAGCCACCTAACAGGCGTGTTCGAAACCGCAGGAGATGATGATGAACGGGTTTATCGAAACTTGATTGGATGAGCATATCGGTAATAGCGATTTCAGTGTGTGCATTTATTGTTCATAGTGGTGTGAAATGTGGTTGGGGTACGACCGACAACCCGTCGGGGCGAATTTCGCACTGGGGTACTCAAAATTTGAAGAATTTAAGACGTTTCCATGAGTTTTGAAGGTATGGATAAGTTCTAAAAATCCGGTTCTCCTTATCTGGGCCATTAACTCCATACGGTCCATGAAAGCTGGCACACTACCTTTAAGCTTCAGTGCATCACTGACAGGTGGCATCCATGTCTTACGGTTTTCGAAATATCTCGAATTTCGGCTTTGCCCCAACTCCGGCATTGCCCCAACTTCCCCTATTATGTATTGATGAATGTATAAAAATGAGAGCATAACATGAGTGAAAAGCCTCAACTATGAAATCATAGGAAGCAATTCAAGCTTCAAGTGGCAACTCAGCCAGTTACTCTAGCCCTCAGAGACAGGACCCTAAACCGTCCCTCACACACGAAGGATGCATGCACTGTCATAACATTCCCCGCTGGCCTGTCGTATCGTATCCACCACTCGACTACTCGAATCACCCCGCCCAGCGGCCAGCGCAACCCAAACTCAGCCAAGCGCAGCACTTTGTCAGCGCTACCTGATCCAGGCTGGACCGCCCGGCCCAGGCACACCTGCGCAAAGCAGCTGCGCAGTGGTCCCTCCCCCTCCCCTTCCCCCTCCCCGTCGCCGCCGCCGCCGCTGCCGCCGCGCAGCCGTTTGAAGGCAACCAGTGTTTGGAGGCGTTTGGAGCGGCGGGGTGGTGCAGGGACGCGCCAAGGGTTCTGTGGTGACACGTGAGTGAGGAGAGAGGAGAGAGCAGGAGAGAGGACAGAGGAGAGAGCTGCTCTAAAGGTGAGTTGGAAGCTGTCGTCTGGATTGTCAAGTGGTGACTGTTTTGGCTGCTACAGCCCATGAAATGGATGAGAGTTGTTCGGTCAACTTTTGGTTACGCCAGTGAACGGAGTTGATCGGAAGATGTCGGGGTTTGACAGTAGCTATTCCATGTTTGATATAATAATTTTGGAAATCATACTCTGTTTGTGGATGTCCCTGACCACTGTTTTGATTTTTAACATTGATCTTTGTCATCATTGGATCATGGTGCTTTTAAAGGGACTGTCCCACCTTAACATTAGATTTGAGTTGAGATAGCCATCTTGATGGACGTTCTTTGAAAATCAGTGCCGTGAAAACCGTTTCTCCAGCAATTACTTCATCGCAAAGAAATTTGAGTTTGATTTTGACATCTGTGCAAATAAGTGCCACAATGTATTGGTATAGGCACTTAAATCTGATGACGTCATCAGGCTTTCGAACGTCCGTTAAATGTTTGACTAAAACGTTTTGTAGCACGCGGTGGTATATGCTGCGTTGCGCGCAACAAATGCCGCACTTTTAAATAAAGTCGCTAGGAACAGCGGAGATCCCAAAAAGTAAACAAAAGTAAAAGTCTAATATCTTGAAAACCGGTGAATATTTTTCGGTGAAATTTGGTAGATATTCGTTTTCGCTCTTTCTGAACCGAGCAACATCACTTTCATGCCAATTCATAAACTTTTTTAAAGGTGGGAGGGTCCCTTTAATAAGATAGAATTCTCAATCATCTGCCGACAAATACACAAACATAAAGTGCCCTTGTCGTAATTATTTTAATTTCCGTATGCTTGCTGAAAGCTTCGTATAACAGTTTTTCTTTTGCAACAGCGCTGCATGTCCGCTATCTCTAAAAGCACCTCATGGAAACTGTGATTTGAACAGGATCCACGTGGGAACCCCCTCAGAGATAAGCCTAAAGACAAACGCTAGCACTGGTTGCAGATATGAAATTCTGCCATTTTGTAACGATTATCTTGGGCAGATAACGTTATTCGTTGAATAATAACGTGATATGTAGCACTGCGCAAGAAATACCCAAAGGATGATAATTGTCTATACAGATGCAGTATTTAGCACAACTGTCTGTAAGACAGCACTGCAGGATATCTATTGGATTCATAGATAAGAAGTCCCGAAGTGAAAACATAAACGGCTTTAGTTCAAAGACGTTGATACGATTACGCTTTCAACCGTTTTACAGGCAAATGTGGCATCGTTCTTCCAGGCAACTCTTGAATATCATACACCTATGGCCTATGGGGCCTTTCAAGGCATCCATGATGCTATGCTCCAGAAACGAAATCCGTGTCTCCACCATCAATCATTCTTGATAAAGACGCGTTATGGGTGATCAATCCCCGATCTTTCCCGCGCGCGCGCTCTCCTGTCGTCCTGGGCACCTGCCGACAGAAGCGCAATTTGTTCGGCCAGCCTTCGGAGCTTAATTACCTCACTAATTGCGCCGGTCGCTGCCGACGATAGGTGGAATGCCGGAGGTATTTTGTTGTGATAGATGTAAGACGTGACGCTATGGTATCGATGAGATTGGAGCGAGGTGATCGCTGAAAATGTAGCCTAGAAATACGGCCAGGCTATTTTCTGAGAAACTTCATCTAAACTTCTCTACCTGTTTGATAAGTGAACTGAAGGACCAATTTATCTTGAATTAGCTTTTTCTGAGCTCACTTTCCAATCATAGACCTGGCGATCATTCTCACTATCAATGCCAAAGAATGGTACTTGATTTATTAGTATGGCCCCTTCTGTGTGAACCGAAATTATTGCAACAACAAACAAGAAAATATAGTCTGGGCCAGCGGACAATTGCAGTTGTTTAGTGGATCACCTCAAAGTATTCATACAAACCGACCTTTATGGTTTCAAACGTGCCACGAGGCAGCAATGGCATCACAGGACAAACTGGAGTCGCTTGCTTGCCACGGGTCTGTGCAAGTCGGCTCACATTATTGTTCTACTCTCATTTACATAACAAGACTGGCTTCTCCTTCCCCACGCCCGCCCCCACCCCTCCCCCACTTCTCTTCAATACCGGGAACAGTCGTATCTCACCCAGTCCCCATGTGGTGTCTTACAAGAGGAATATCGGTCATTGTACCGCTCCCCTTCGGCCGAGAGAGGTCACCCACCATAATTGGACGCCTGCCAAGAAACGGACACTCAATACGCCCATGTTGGCTAAACGAAATGGCACGTTGCAACAGCGTAGCTATCAGAGTGATCAAGGAAAGGGTCTGGGACTGGGTACATTTTCCTGGTCGAGATCTGTGTGGTATGCACTGAGGTGTCGAGCTGTTTCTGAGTTAGGACATCGGTTAGTACTCTGTGTGTGATAATTTCTCTGCGGTTTTCCTGGTTTATGTAGTGAGCACGGGACACCAGTTTTGGTGAGGTGGTTTCAGTATCTTTGTTTGCAGGTGACGTTGTTGTTATGCGATGTGCTAGTTTTGCCTTGTTTCTTCAAAAACAAAGGCTTGTTTTCGACTTCTTTTCCATGTTTTCCTTTAAATTATTTGTCCTCATGTCTCCTCCTCTGTTCCATGCGATCAAGTAGCCTTACGTTGCTTAATTCCGAAGTATTATTACACGAAACAACCAATATTTTACCTCCTTTCACACCCATCTCCTTTCCTTTACACTTCCTCATTCTCGCCTTTCTTCCTTCCTTCTCCTTCAATCCTGCTGACCCCTTCCTCTTCGGTGGCATCCCACCCCCTCTTCTATAGGCGTGGCCCACTACCATTTTCACGTGTTACGCTCCGCACTATGACGTAGCCACCTCAGCCTGCAGGGCGCTCGAGAAGCGAGACAGCGGCCGAGCTGCCTGCAGCTACGCGGAGAGAACCGTTAATTATTTTAAGTGGCAGAGTGGTGCTAATTTGAACGTGTGCTCGTGGTCGATTTAGAAGCAGAAGTGTATGTTGGAGGGCTGGTTGAAAGCGTGCTTATTAGAAAAATGTGAGTTTGAAATCGTGATGAGGTAGTTGAAGTAATTTATGCTGTTAATTCGTCTTTAAATTCGAAATATCCTCATCGTGCCGTTGCGACTTGTGTTTTGATCGTTCTGTTCCATGCAAACCGAGCATGGCCAAATCGGGTTCACAGCTGTCAATTGTGCCCTTTTAAACCCAACAACAGCTGCTGCATATTACTGACATGCAACTTCACCCATGTTGGCATTTGACAACACACATCATGCAACAACCAACACAACTCCATTTGGCGCCAGTGTTACGCTATCACGTATGACACCATTCCATCAACATATCAACTATCAAGCTTTGTTCACTGCCCTGACCAATCGGCTACCACCACCCGGCGTTCGAGCTCCACGCCGCGTCGGTTGCCATGGGAACGACGTCGCGTGGGTTAGCGGCCGGCCGGCCGTCGCAGTCCCCGTTAGGTGCACGCCCAGCGTTGCAGTCTCTGGCTTCAGCGGCGGCGGCGGCGGCGGAGGCGGCGGCGGCAGCGGTGGTGTGCGGTGGCGGTGTAAAAGGGTTCACTGTCTTCGGTCTGGTAGTCAGCTGTGGCTCTAGATACTTTTTGCAGACAGCGCAGGACTGTGAGGTTATTTGCACGTGTTTGTGGAGTTGGACGATGCTTGAAGATGTGGGATTTATGTGTAAGAGTACGAGTACTTACATAAAGGCGCGTTTCGAGGGGCTGTGCGCACTGCACACACTTCATACAGGCCTGCAAATAAGCAGGGAATGAGGGCATAGCACACAGGAAAATGTAGTGCTGTAATGCTGCACTATAACCCGCGAGTTGCTGGGGGGGGGGGGGGCGTTAAACGCCCCACTTTTTTCGCCGGGCCATAGCATAAAAACGGCGCGCCGCAGACGCGCCAAATTTTGGGTACCTGTAGGGAATCGATTGAATTGTATTGTGACAAAGTTTCAAAAAAATCGGTCGGAAAATTTTTGAGATATCGAGGTTTTAGTGACGTCATGATTTCTGAGTTTTCGGCCAAAAACGGCATATGTTCAAAAAGTCATATAAAATCACAGAATAGACATACCGACATGCCGTAAACGCCATTAGACTGCCAATACCATGAACACTCAGATGGCTATTTTCGATTATTGATTATCGTTCCGCATTTTCCAAAATCTTGAACTGAATCTTGGCAATTTCTCGTGACTACTTTTTTTTTCTAAGCCGCCGCCCATGATCAGACGACCAGGAGTGTCCACCCACTGACCCACGCGACAACAGCACCTTACGTTAACACCTCCCAAGACAAAAATATGAAGAAAGTCGCGACACTCCCTGCTAAGAAAAAGGAAAGCAAACAAAAACAAAGCTAAACACAATACTTAGAAAGTTAGTAAAATGTCAAAAGAAGAGGCAAAGAAGTCAAGACTAAATGTAGCTTGACTGGCCGCTACACCATTCCCAAAGAAGATAGTGAGAAGGAGAGAGTGATCCAGGGGTTAGTGGTAATAAGCGCATGCAAAGCTTGCATTATAGAAGAGGGACAGAGCCTAGTCACACCCGGAGGAGTCAGATCCTCACCGAAAAGGGATACCGAGCTAAGCAAGCTTGTTGCTCGGTAAACCCAGGTCGGTGGGAAGTATCGTAGGGCTGATTTACGTATTGTTACGTATCCAGGAGAACTTAAGTGTGACTAGTAAGTACACAAACCAAGACGAGACGACCGGTATACAAATAGCAAGTAATGTAAATAGCAAGAAAGCTAGGTCATTGAGCGATGGCGATGATTCAAAGACATACAGTTAGTACTGTACGTACTGTATGGTGTTTATAGGGAGAAAAAGCAAAGCTTAACAAAAGAAAAGGGCAAAACAAAAATGTGGGATAAAAGTTCGAGAAGAAGTAAAAGACAAACAGGGAAAAGACATAAGACCACTAAATACCACCACCTCTTGTGGCGATCTAGGTACCCAGTTAGAACATACCTACCCAGTTACAGAGATGTACAATGTTCCAAAATTAGGTATGCATAAGTGATATGCATTTGTTATAGACAAATTCTGTAATTGTGTACATATAACTATGTACTGTGCAAGTATGTACCTGTGAGAGAGCGGGTAAAAAATACATTATCAGGTAAATGTACGTACATACCCACAATAAATAAAATGGGGGATCATTTCATTGGCAGGTATTCGTATGTTTACGAACGCAGGTGGAACACAAGAACAATAATGTCAGTGTTGGCAATGGTATCAGTATTGATCGATAAAAAACTGCTTTGAGAAATCCTTGATTTCTCTCTTTGTTAGTGGAACTGCTTCCATATCTGTGAACTTTGGACTAATTATTGAGTTCCAAATTCTAGGTGCAGACCACCTAGTAGTGTAGCTGCGATAATTTTTTTCTGAGAAGAACTCGTGGAAATGATGGGTTGAGCGAGTATCTCGAAGCGGTTCGAGTATCGTAAAAAGTCTGTCAATAGATGAAGGCAAAGTTCCTTTCAACTTTCTATGCATTAGCAGAAGCATCTGCTGCTTACCAATGTCTCTCAACTTAAGTATTTTCAGTTTCTTAAAAATTGGTGCTGTGTGTGCAAGTCTATGTTCGCCATCAATCATTCTGACCACACGCTTTTGTAATTTCTCGAGCTTATCTACGTTTGTAATATAAGTGTTGCTGTAAAGCATACAGCAGTAGTTGATATACGGAAGGAAAAGTGCGTTATATAAAAGAAGCAGCTGTTTAGGTACCAATATATACCTAGCTCTGCTTATGAGTCCAACGTTACGAGTCAGCGTTGTAGAAAGGTGTGAAATGTGTGATTTCCATTTCAGATCGTTATCTACGTACATGCCCAAGTACTTAACTGTTTTAACAAATTTAATGTGTGCACCAGAGAGCAAAACAGACACATTGACAGCGCGTTTAGAATTATTGTAGAGCTGACAAAAAGTTTTGTCTGTATTTAAAGATAATTGGTTTGCTTGAAACCAAACAGCTATCTTGGGCATTGTGGCGTCGATGACTCTTTGCAAATGGGCTTCATCATTGCCTTCAATGAAAATGGCTGTGTCATCTGCATACAGATATGCAGTTATATCATCAGAAATGGAGGGAAAGTCATTGATGTAAATTAAAAACAGAAGTGGCCCAAGGATGGAGCCCTGGGGAACACCGATATCAACCGAAGCAAGGCTGGAGCGAACATGCTCTACCTCAACACACTGTGTGCGGCCTTCTAAATATGATTTCAGCATCATAAGTGCATTGTCACGTATACCGTAAGCATACAGTTTCTTAAGTAAAATGGTTTGGTTCACAGTGTCAAATGCTTTTCGGAGGTCAAGGTATAAGCCGCAGACAACTTTGCCTGCTTCAAATGCTTGGTTTACCTTTTCTTGAACCAAAAGAAGGGGCATGTAAGTGCTCATGCTTTTTCTAAAACCAAACTGAAATTCGGTGATGATTTTGTTATGTTCAAAGAAATGCTCAAGTCGGGTATGTACTAGTTTTTCTAGTATTTTCGATATAAAAGGCAGTATGCTTATTGGTCTATAGTTTGTAAAACGTTGCTTATCCCCTGCTTTAAAAATTGGTTTTATAACCGCCGTTTTCAAAGGGCGAGGGAACACGTTTTGGCGTAAGCATAAATTCAAGAGAAAGACAAGCTCTCTTAGGACAGTCTGGTAAGTTGCTTTAAAAATACGTGCATTAATGCCGTCTATTCCACCACCAACTTTTTTGGTGCTATTTACTATCTCAGTAACTTCAATGTCATTAGTTTCGGTGAATGATGATAGTGAGTTTCCTAGTCCTCTAGGAAGATTTTCAATAGGGTCGGTGGAACAAGGAGGTATCCGCTCTTTTAAGTCATTGCCAACACTAGCAAAGTATGAGTTAAAAGATTCGGCGATTATTTTTGGGTCATTTTCAACATCATCACCAATCTTAAAAGAAGGTGGACTTTCTTGTTTAATTATGTTTCCTTTCGTTATCTCGTTCAGTAGCCGCCAGGTTTCCCTCGGGCCACAATCTTTTAGTGCATTCTGATAGTAAGTTTGTTTGGCTTTCCTCAGTATATGAGTGAACAAATTCTTATAACGTTTGTACTTCTTGATATTGAAGGGAGACGGGTGTCTATTCTTAATACGAAAAAGCTCGTTTTTCTGTTAATGGAAACCAATAAGCCAGGGGTAATCCATGGTTTAATAGGTGTCTTTTTCCGAGTGGGAGTATAGGTGTGGCTGCACCTAGATATCTCGGAAGTGTAGGCTTCTATGAATGTTGTACATGCGTGTTCCGCATCAGTTTCATTACAGTCTCTTAGTTAAGTCTCATTAAGTCTCTTAGTTTCAACTGCAAACGAGTTTGCAAGTGAGGAATCATGTTATAGTTAAAAGAAGTGATGGTTTGCCTCATATGTTTATGAGAATTGTCTGTTCTGAGAGTAAGATCGACAAACACTGGGAAATGGTCTGATAAGTCACTCAAAATAAGACCTGGGTCATTCAAGATTGAAAGGTTATTAGAGAATATATTGTCAAGCAGTGATGCACTGTCGACACCAAGTCGTGTAGGTCTAAAAATACACGGAAAGAAACCATTCGCGGTAAACATGTGCAGAAAGTTTTCAACAGAGCTTTCTGTTGCAACTTGGAAAAGGTCAAAGTTAAAGTCACCGGTGATAATAACATCCTTATGACATATACTTGTGTGTTCAAGTACCTCAGTCATTTGGTCAATAAACTGGGAAGAAAAGAGACGTGGTGGCCTGTAGACAACACCAAGTACAATTTGTTTGGATTGTACAGTACTTTCAACAAATAAAGATTCTGTCCCATCAATCTTATTCATTTTTAGAGGCGATGTTGAGCTTATGCACTTATTGCATATATACATCGCATATATACTTCACGACCATGATACATGCATTTCTTAAATTGAACTTTTTAAGCCAAACACGTACACATATGATAAAATGAATGTCACCATCGTGTTCTACGCTCCAAATTACCGACCAGTATAGCGCCTTTTGGGGCGACTAACGGAGCGAGCGAGAGGGTGAGCCTTGCACGTGCGAAATTTTGAGGGGGTACCTCCAACTGACTTGTGCACGGCACCCTACTAACCGGTCTCTAGCGATGTGCCAAATTTGAGCACAATCGGCCCAGCCGTTCTCGAGATCTGGAAGCGGCACCCTGCACGTGCGCACGTGCAGAATGGGTCCCAACTGACTTGTGCACGGCACCCTACTAACTGGTCCCTAACCGTGTACCAAATTTGAGCGCCATCGGTCCAGCCGTTCTCGAGATCTGGAAACGACCCCTGCACGTGCGCACGTGCAGCAGCACCCCAACTCTGGCACATAGATATGCAGTGCCTAGTGGGTGCCTACCTACATGCCAACTTTCAGCGCAATCGGCCAAGTAGTTACCGAGATATTGCAACAATTACAAAACTGACACCTCTTCGTTTTGCGCGTGGCACGTGCATAAGGGTTCACCCACATGCATCGGGAATAGTCCAATACTTGGTAGAAGGAATGAAGCTACCCTACAAAAATTACCCCGTGTAAATCGGTCAAGTGGTTGCTGAGATATAAGCCTCGCAAAAGCGTCCGCACGGCCGGCCGGCCGGCCGGCCGGCCGGCCGCTCATACTCAGAAATTTCCGTTATTCTACGTAAGACTCCGCTCGCTTCGCTCGCTCCGTAATAAAACATGTGTCACAGGCTGCGAATATCAGTTTTGATTTTCGGGGATATGTGCCTACCCGGTTGACCTGACCTTGACCCTGACCTATGCTTTACTGACCCCTACATGGAGCTGACACTCTTGTAGGCCTTATATGATGGATTGTGCACCGTTTTGACAGAGTTTATGACGAGAGGCGCCCATTGCGAAGTCCTGAAGCCCATGCTACTGAAAGCCCGATTTCAGGTGTTTGACCTGACCTTGACCCGACCTGTGACCTCAAAATTCAACTTTAAAGTACTCATCTAAAGCGTCTCGTCGCGTTCTTTCGTTTGCCGCCTCGTGCGTTTCGCTGCGCCTATTGGTTCTCGAGTTATCGGCTGGGGGCGTTTAACGCCCCCCCCCCCCCCAGCAAACGGTGGGTGGCGAAATACCCCAGCAACTGCCGGGATAAAACTATAATGCTGGCGGGGAACGCGCCGAAATATGATGAAATCATCTAATGTTACCAGTGAAATTGTATTCGTCATATGTCAATAAGCTGCATTACCTTTACCAAGTCCACTCGTGTAAAAACTGCTCACCTTCCTCATTTTCCGTTTTTCAACAACTGCAGAATATGCAACGTTCATCTCCCGGCTTGAAACCAGGCCAAAACCTGGACTTGCAAACAGATCGGGAATTCCTGTAACCGATCCTATTCGCCCGTTGCATGTTGCATGCAACGTGTAGGTCCGATTTGTACAATGCGGATACGGCGCATTTTAGTATCGCACAGACAGTCTCAGGTCCCGCGCCCATAATAAAACTCGACCCTGCACTGCTCCGGGTGCACACGACCTGTACAAGCTCCTCTCATGGAGCTTTGCACGATGGACCGTTAGTATAACCAGTTCTCTGTGAGATGCTGCCGCCTGCCTGCCCGCGTTTAGCATAGCTCCTTAGGCGGAAGAGGGTTTGATTTGTGTTGGATAGCAGAAAACACAGACCAACTGTTGGGCGTATCAAGAGTGTGTGTCATTTATGTACGTAAGACCGCTGTCAGTCGTGGTAGGACAATCGCCCAAATTTGGGACTGGTTGGACATGTGTCAACTGAGTTGCTGAAATGTCCGACTGATAATTGGAGGAAGTCTTAACCCTAGAACGCCTGGGGGGGGGGGGGGTGTATCAACCCCCCCCTGAGGTTTTTTCGAAGTGCACGCTAAACGGCTTGTCGTAGCGGACTGAAATTTTCAATACCCTCTGGGGCAACCTTTGCGCATCTTTTGCCGAAAAAAAATTGATCGGGTCATGTCAGGTCACGGAGTTATGACGTCATAAGAGGTACAGCCTCCGGCCGGATTTTCACAAATTGAGTGCCAACGCCCGAGGTTTCCTGCCGGTGGTACGGACATCAGTTGATGGATCGTGATGAAACTTCCCATGCATGTTGGGGCAAGTATTGGCTATCATATGGTATAAGAAATTTGACCGGGTCAAGTCAGGTCACGGAGCTATGACGTCACAAGAGGAACAGCGTCCGGTACTATTTTTGAAAAGCGCCCGAACCACTATTTTGCTAATTCTTGTCACCTCAATGGGAATATGCAGCAATATTAGCTTCTATAGGGAGCAAATGGACCTCTCAAATCCAAAAATACAATCAGATTTCAAAAATTTAAATTTTGATTTTTCGAATTTCTGCCGCCGACTGTGACCTTGCCGACTTCCGGCGCTCCCAATGCGCCATTTTTAGAGCTAGGGAAACGAAATACATACCAAACGATAGAGAATTGATCAAGGAACACGATAGTGAAGGTTTCAAGTCGATATCTCCCACCGTTTTGCCGCAATCGCCGCCGAAAGTTGAAAAAGTCTATTTTTCCGAAAATTTGACCTTTGACCGGTCAAAAGTAGGTCAAATGTTGACCTAGGACCAAAAAATATACCACCAATCGCGAGATCTCGTTGAGAGCAATCCGTTGGTTTTTTCCGCTAAGCTCTACGACCTTCCGTTTCGAAACGCCAGGGGGGGGTCGTAACAACCGACCAGGGGGGTCCCCCCCCCTGGTCGTTCGTGTTATGAGAAATGGTCTGGTCGTGCGAGGGTTAAGTACATGAGGGGGGCTCGGTCAGGCTGCTTTTATTTGTTTACCGCTCATTGTGAGGACAGCAAAATGGCCTAAGCCTCATGAGACGTATACACGAATTTGGGTGATACCAACCCATACAAACATAACCAAAATTATCGATAGATGAATAGCTAACCATGACCGAACATGTGTAGAAATAAATAAGTTAATAAGTCTGAGGAATACTGTCGTGTGAGAATGCGGCAGACGAAAAAGGAACGATCCTTTTTTGGATGCGGTAAACTGACTCCCATCGATTTAACTATGCGGGTTCGATGCTGTGTTTGATTGGTATTGGCTTTGTTAGTGGCTTCACGACAGTATGAGAGGTATCAGTATGAGTTGTGGCTTTTTGGTTGTGTAGATGAAGTGGGCCTCAAGCAGTTTGTGGCGTTATGTTATCATGTTGAAGGCATTATAATTACCTGTCGTATGAGACTCGTAAATACAACAGCGTTACCGCCTTGAAAAGGGCCACAAGTTCTTGTTTAACCCTCGCCCGCACATGCCATTTTCCCATCCTAGAACGCACATGGGGGGGTGGTTGCCACCCCCCCCCCGCGCCATTTCGTTCCTGTTGGAGATAGAGCTTAGCAGTAAAGACCAAAAAGATTCTTTGGGAAGAGACGAATCCAATGATACCCAGTTTTACCTTCTCAGGTCAGTCATTGACCTTCCAGGTCAGGTCAAACTAAAAAATGTTGCTGTTTTGGGTCACCGTTGGATATCAAGTGCGCTGTTTATCAAATACCGATGACGATGCTGTTTTCTGGTGCCAAGCCAGCTAGAACCTCTTTGTCACACTATCCGACCATAATTTTGTTGCTGAGGTCATTTCAGGTCAAGTTAGGTCAAGGTCAATTACATGTGTTTGTATGTCTGTGTGTGTCTGTGTGTATACTGATGTGTGCACCGATTGTTTTTGGGTCCATATCACATGAAATCATGATCTGAGAAGCTTTTACCAAAAATGCAGTCAAAAAACTTCACAAAAAGTAAATTCAGCTTGCCTAAAACGCAATTATCTTAGATGACCTAGGTTGACCTTGACCCTGACCTTGACCCCTGTACATCGTCGAACAACATGTTCCATGATAGGTGGGAGGTAAGACTGGCAAAAAAGGCCGAAATCAGGGTGTCAAAAGCTCACAAGGCCCATGGCAAACGCAAGATGTTGAGAATTGGCCATTTGGGTCATGACATGACCTGAAAAACAAGGTCATATCTCCGAAACCAAAAGTCACAGAAACTTGAAATTTTCAGTGGACATCAAGAAAGGATGGAGGAGCAGCTATACGAAAAATCAGCCTTCTAGCTCTAAAAATGTTGAGTGCAGAGCAGAAAGACTGCCTGGGGGGGGGGGTGGCAACCACCCCCCCATGTGCGGGCGAGGGTTAATGGTAACTTATGTTTCCTTTCTTTCTTTTTCTTGTGTTGACTCGGCTGATATCATTCGACACATGACTAAGTGCTGCAATGCAAGATCACATTTGTAATAAGAACCACTATATATCTCAGTTTTCTTTTGCACTATCAGCCGACACCGTGAATTTTGTTCACCGCCTCTCATGTGGCCTCGTAGATCATACTGTTGTATGTAGCTGTTTAAGTTCTAAGTGGCCCTGTTTACCACACCTTGCAATTTTCGGCTTTGCATTGTGGTTACATGATAGGAGTAGGTACCCTAAGCTGTGAAAATGACAGCTGCTTTTAGCCATGCGTCCAGTTTTGAGGGTTATCCTGCAGCTACCCTATGTAGTTGTTATGGTGCCAGCGATTGCATCTTGTGTTTTTTCTGGAGCGCCTCTTTGGTTGTATTGTGTTCCTACTACATGGATTTGTTCATGTTCCCTGTTGTGATGTTTTCATTGTGCTCGTTTTACATTCCTTGAGATCAGTGAGCTGCTACCAGGCCCCGGAACACCTGCCAACAAACGTTTCTCATTTGAATTGGTGATGTGGTATCTCTGCGATGAGATGAATTCCCGACATGTGTAGGTCTTCTCTGCTTGAAACTGGAGCAAACAATGTCCGTCGGATTATGATAGTAATGCGAATGACAGGTGCTCCCTTTGTAAGATTTTCTTTGTCTTTCTGCAGGGCAGGCAGTCTATGGCTTAATTAAAGAATTACAGAATCGGTGATATCTCCCTGCGTGACTTAAAAAAATCCCACTCCGACACATATCTCACGTTTTTAATGGTACATACCTTTTCCTTTCTGCTTTTTTCGCAAGTCTCACTCCCTTTTTCTTTCGTTCTTTTCTTATGTCACATCTTCCCCTTTTGCTTTCATATCTCCATAACCTGCATCCCAGTCTTCTCACACCTGTCCTCTCCCCACCCCATATTTTCTCTCCTCCTCCTTTCTCCTTCCCCCCTCTCTCTCTCTCTTTCTCTCTCTCTCTCTCTCTCTCTCTCTCTCTCTCTCTCTCTCTCTCTCTCTCTCTCTCTCTCTCCTCTCTCTCTCTCTCTCTCTCTCTCTAATCTCTCCCCTCTTCGCTTGGCTACTTCTCCTCTCTTCCTTTCCTCGGCCTACACTCATCTCTCCAGATACCCGTAGGCGCCAACCGTGACTGGGAAGATGTCAGAACACGGAGCCTTCTCATGTGAACAGTGTCGGTACCAAAAGTCATTAGGCCACTCGTGACGCTAGGCTTTGCTCTGACGCTCCCGCTCTCCCCACTACCACTGAAGTTACCCGCACAGGTCTACTGATCCAGTCACAGCACGCCGCTAGACCGCTAGCTTTTCCAATCTCAAGCCGAATCGTCTCAATTGTTTCAGCGTCGATGTGCGACACTAGTTTCTTTTGCAGGATATATTGGACCGCTGTGAATATTTTACTACTTGTTCAGCATGTGTGCTGCATACAAGAGCGACCTGGATGCTATTGACCTTGCAATAGTCGATTGATGCTACCCTATTCTCTTCCTTCTCATCTGTTTCTGTCTGTTTGCTTTTCTCTCTCTCTCTTTCTATCTCTCCTCC